>NW_010191662.1:19523-35770 GCF_000695765.1 Mesitornis unicolor | reverse complement strand
CGGTTCGGTAACAGTTTTATATTTGGCAGTTTTGGAAATGGCTTTGAGCTCAGCGATTGTGTTTAATGTTTTCTTATTTGGTTAGGTCTATGAAATGAAAGAATTGAGGCACCAAGGAAAAATAATATGATAACCATTGCGTTATGTGCACCTTAGAAGTTTTGTGTTGCTTGTTTCTCGCTGTTAGTGTAGATTCAGCTTTTTCTTCAAGAACTGTTGAAACTAAGAATTTTGATCAAGTAATTTCAGGATGGGCTCTCATTCTGGGATGTGATTTATTCTCTGAAAATCGTATGGCCTTAAGACTAGTAGAAAGTCATCTTAAGAAATCATAGTGGCACATCATCGTTAGCTGAGGGATATACCTTCTCGACTACAGATTAGATTGCTAATGCACTCATCTATGGGATAATTTAATGACTGACTGCCTCTCGTGAAGAATATGGGGGTTTTATCTTATATTCATATTATGAAAACAGTTTGAAATTTGCTTCTTTCTTTCCCCAGACGTGTAACTCTTAAACCTCTATGTTTTAAGTACAATTAGTGATACTAAACTTCTCTCCGAGCTGCAGCTGTACATGGAAGGGCCAAAACTAAGTGCTGTTTCATCATTAGGACTGAGGGTTCATGTCCTCTCCTCCAGAATCATGCAGTGCTATGTCATACAGTGCATCTAGTATTAAAGATTTGTATATTATGTTTCGTGAAAAGAACAGAGAATACTCCTGGGTCTGCAGCAAAATCTTGTATTACCTGCTGAAACCATCCTTGAATGTTTCTAAAGGCCCAGAGTTTTGTAACCTAAGCTGTATACGTTCAATGAATCTAATAAGTATTTCAGAATTGTGCATAGTTTATCTATTAATAAAATATTTCAAGGTGAGGAATAAAATCTAGATGCAATTGCACTTACTGGCTGCTAAAGAAGATCCGTCTTTGCACCTTGCAGGTGCTTTGAACTTTGTGTTTAAGTGGTCCAACCTTTCCCTTTGAAGTCAATGGGTGAGCTTACCGCTGAATGCAGACTCTGAAAGTTTGATCAAAAGCCACATGAGCCGTTGAAATTTCGCTCTCATGTACATGTCAGGGCTCTAGCATCTCTTTTGTGCTTAAGTCTCGATGAAGCCACGGCTTGCTAAATTAGGACGTCTAATACAGCCACCTCTTGTCCAAAATTAGGGAGCTTTGGATCTGCAGGTATTTATTTGTACTGCTAAATCTCATGTTGTCTCTGTACTGCGCAGAAGGGACACAGCACACACCCAGCTGCACGTGTGAAGAAATATTTGCCGTGCAGTCCTCAGTGATATTATTTCATAAATCAAAGCAATATTCTTTGCTAGCAGAGCAAAGACACTCATCTTCAGTGTGAAGTTTTAAACTCCCTTTCCCATGCCTCAGTCTGGTTAAAATAGTTTTTATGTGGCAAAAGCAGGGATTCTTTGGTTTTGATGAAAAGAATGGGGAGTTTAGGCATTTCTGGTTGAAGAGAATTGGAGTTTGTTTGTATGTCTGGGAGCTGGGGATCCAATCCAAAGAGAAATAGGGATTTTTGTCAAGAGCTCACTAATGTACAGACATTAAACACACAGAGCACCAGCTCCAGAAGTGAATGCTGTTCTTGCTGTAGCAGCCCAGTCCCTGCTGTATGTTCAGTATTGCCTTTGCCCTATGTTCATAAACCATGCATGAAGCCTAAGCAGATCAGGAAACTGGCTGACCTATAAAACTTGTGAAATATTGACTTCTGAGAGACAAAAAGTAGCAGTTTGCCATTTAGCCTTCCAAGCTTTGAGGTTCCACACTTGGTTCCCCAGTTTCAGTTTTCTCATTTTTATTGAAAAATGAGATCTTCATTAAATTGCTTTAATTCTAGAGCCAAGCTGAAGAAAACAATGTAATATGTTGACACTAATAAAAAAATTGGGAGAGCTGGCAATTCTGCCTTTGGTATTAGAGTGATGCCCTGGTCTTCATTACAGGAGCTAACTCTACCTTTCCAAGCTCTACTCTGCTGTCCTTTGTAAAACATACAGTACACACCATCATCGGGTTTGTATTTCACAGTGAGCACTTCCTCACTTTTCCTCCCCTCCTCTGATACCTGCTAATGCTCATTTAAAGGCAATATTTCCTCACATGCCTTTCAAGCCTCGGCGTCTCGCCTGCACTTTGTCTTCGGGGAAGGCTAATAATGTAGATGAATTACATTATGCGATTTGATTGTCTTACTTTAAAAAGACAATGCGAGCTACATTAGGCAGTAGCAACCTTTCAAGCAAAAAAGATTTCTCTTTCAAATATGTACAAATTGCATGGAAGGCTTAGTTCAAAGGAGATTGATGTCGCTCATACATTTGCATTGAATTTGGCTGGCACTGGATCGAGTCCTAAAAGCCGCAGTTATTTAAGCCAACCTGCCTGATCAAGAGGAACCTGGAAAGTACTATACAGGCAGTCTAAACAGGGTGGGCTTATATTACCTACGGTGATTGCAGTAAATGGAAATGTTCAAAAGTATACGATCTATGAAGATTTTCTATTGCCCATTAATGTAAGATGTTTTGGCAGGAGTAAATATTCACTCATACAGAAGTGTTTTTGTATGTGTGACCATTCAGAACATATAAATATGTACAGTACTCATAAAAGACACAAAGGGACTCTCTTCATTTCATTGAACAGTCTATTTTGCTTTCTGAAGTCATGCAAGAGAAGAAAGCATGCTTTTGGCTTTTCTTGCTTTGGCATTCAGATCCCTAAACCCCCTACAGCTGGGACTTTTTATATTTTTCCAATGTATGGGTTTTTTTGCAGTCCTTTCTAAACCCTCTCACAGTTTGGTTGCATTTTGGGTTGAACTTCTGGCCCTTTCTGAGCCCTGTTCAATCCATTTCACCCTTCTTCTGTTACTCCAGCCAGATTTCCTCCTGTTGCAGAATCTGTAGGAGCAGATGGGTGAGAGAAACTCTGCGAGGTTCTGCTTTCTGAATATTTTCCTCTAGTTGTTGGATTGGCTCAGTGGATCTGGAGGGACCGGTTGGAAGCCAGGACCATCTGCACAAAAGCTCTTTACTTTTGCATTGGCCCAAGGATCCTTTCTATGCTCTGACTCTCTGGTGGCTTCATTCCAGCAGAACCATACTGAAGGAGGCCCTCTCCTGCTATGACCGCTTTAAGGATATCATATTAAAAGTAAAGGTCGCTGAGAAACTGTTTCCAGCTCAAGGGAGATTGGCTGTTTCTTAAAGATAAGTGCCAGTTTTGGAAATGTTGACCTCAGGGACTAAAACCACTGAGCTTTTGCAACAGTAATTCCATTGAAAGTCCTACTTAATTTAACCCACACAATTAACCCAAAATACTCCATTTAGCATTTTTTTGGAGAGGGAGAGTTTGAGGCAAGTGAGGCTGCTCTCAATCCGCATTGCTCCTGCTCACAGGAAAAAGAGAGGCACCTTGAGATGAAAACCAACGCTCAGCAGTTTACGAGACGTGCTCATTCAGGTGGTAAAAGGGGACAATGTGGGAGTCGGGCTGAGACTGGGCACAAGATCTGTAGCTCAGCTGGGCTTTCCATAAACGACAAAAGGAAGGAGAGGGGCTTTCTATTGCCTTGGTTCCTCTGTGCGTGCAAATCATCCCAATGAACCCCAGCAGTCTGCAAATCAGGCATCTGGTCAATGAAGAGGGAGCCACTCACAGGCTGCAATTCATCCCACCAAGGGCTGGGGTTAGTTTGTCTATTTTAGTGTGAGATGAATCATCCACACTCTCTCTTGCCTTTGACTACACCAAGACCCTGGGCGAGTAGCGTTTATTTGGATAAAGTTAGTTCAGATGGATCCTTCCCACTAGGCCTGGGGAATTTTCAATTGAGAAAAGCACGTTTCTTGCCAGGATGTGTTCGGAGCATGCATAACTTGAAAATGTGCTGAGATCTAACTTTCAGTCAGATTTAAGCATGTAGTCTTAAAAAACCAGGGCAGAATCAAGTGTGGACTTAAAAGTTGTTTTAAAGGCTTTGCTAAATCAGACACTAAATGGTCAGAGTACCATAAGCACTGTTCAGATAAGCAGCTTTTCGAAAGGTAGGTGTGGAGTATATATGGTTTGACTGAGGTAGGGCTCAGGTCTCCTGTCTATTTTAATTCTTAGCATATTGCTGGAATAATGACACACTTCTTCAGACGCAGGCGGGGAAGCCTTTACCTCCATTTTTAACATTGGAATGGCTGACATCAGTGTTAGCAAATAGTTGCTTTTTAGCCTGGAGAGGATAAATTTTACCTTAATTCACGATTTATAAGGTGCGGGATTTAATGCAGAAAGAATAAATCTTAATAATTAGGAAGGATAGAATTTCCACAGAAAAGGAAGTCAAGTTAGCAGGAACTGCTTATGAGCTGTGCAGATTTGGCTCTGATAATCACCACTGGCTTTGAAATTCTCCATGCATACATTGTCACTAAAACGTAGCCCGCTCCTTCCTTTATTAGGAATTTGTTCAGCAAGCGAATCTCAACTATTTTCTAATACGATTTTATTACGGTTTTGGAAACCCAAGAGCTGATGAGGCCTAAGAAGTCTTCAGGAACGGCTCATGCCTCTGTTGCCTCTTGTACAAACACCCAGTAATTCCAAATTTACGGTTATCACAGGAGAGGAGCTGCGGTGACTGAAACGAGGCAAATTGCTTCATTGTATGAAAGTTTGCGTCGGAGGCAGCACAAGAAGTTGTAAAATGTAAATCTCGTGCTCTCAAATTTCCCCGTGTTTTCACAGAACTGCATCTGTGACTGTGCAGCACTACAAAAATTTCCTGCGAATGTGCTAATAGGCCTTATGAGAATGTTCTATCACCATCCATCTGTCACTTTTTAACAGGCCTGATTGGCAAGCACTTGTAACAACTGACATCTGTTCTCGCTTATTGATATGTAGATTTATGGTAATTGCTGTGAACAATAAGACACAAAATTACCTAAGGTGAACATTAAATTAAATTTTCATGCCCCTATCCTTATAAATAATTTTTAAAAAAAATCTTAAGTTTCAAGCAAGGCATACTGTGCATCTGTTTTGTACATAATTTAATTGTTTTTTAATCTGCCAAATAACAAAATGAAAGTTGAATTTCCTTGCAATCTTGAATATTTGCCAAGCTGATAGCACGTTGGTAAATACATGTTATTAAAAACGGAATCAAACTGTATTGTGATTCATGGGGTTTTTAATCATTTCCCTTTAATTCCCAACATCGTCTCCATCATGAAGATCAAGAGTTATTCCTTACCCAGAAGTTTTTTTTTTCCCCCTACAGGGGGATTTTCATTTTTCATGTGCAGCTCTGCCGATGAGGCTGTTCTTCAGCGTTAAGCAATTTGCATTTCTTCAGAGAGAGGTGCATTTGCTGAGTGAGCAGCACTTTCAAATAAAAACGGTCTCTCTGCTCATTTGCGGTCCAGCTCTGTTGCGGGATTTGGGGCTGTTTTGAAAAAGCCATAGGATGTGAAATGTGTGAAGACAGGGTGTGAAAGGAGAGAGAATGAGAGCGCAGATTAGTCCCGCAGAACTATACCTTGGCTGAAGTTCAATTGAACCGAAAATCCCCATTTGAAGGCAAAGTACTTTTTGGGTCTGGGACTTGAGAGCATTTGGTTTCCCTCCTCCATGTTTGTCCTGGCAAGCGGGATGTTGACGCACTTGACATGTTGATGGGAGAAACCAATAAAGAGGGAGCAGAGATGGTAAAATGCCTGGGGAATGTGAAACAGCAATTACAGGACTTAGGTTTTATATGTTTGAGCAGACAGGGGATCCTAAAAAGGATGAATATTAAGCGATAAACCTGTTGACACAAGGAGCTCTAGACCTTGCTGGATGATAGTGTGTGCCATGAGCCTTTGGTGACAGTGACGTTCAGGTGCTTAATTCAACGGGGCTCTTTGCTGTCCTTCTCTTAATTGCAAGCAGTCTTTTTTCCCTGGAGGCACTGAAGCTAACACCCTATAACATCTGCAGCGCTGGTTTGTGGCCAGTGTCTTTTAGTCACCTCTACAGTAACACAGACTGGGTGGGGAGACGACTTCGTCACTGCCTAGCTCTTGTTTCCTAGTCGGTTTTTTTTTGGCATTGAAACTCTTTCGTCAAGTTGATGGGTTCCTCTTGTGCTTCCACAGAAAATGTCCCACTATTAAAATAAAGTTTCTGTGGGATGAGGCAGTGCTGGTGTTTTGCATCCTCAACCATGGTCTGCAAGCCCAGAGAGCAGTTGTTTGTGCTGCTGCCTTGTCTTGCCTGCTGTACATTTCCTGGAGCGCTGCGCAGTACACGTGTGCTGCCTTCCAGCTTCACAGCCCGCTATGGTTATACCTTTCTGCAGCTTCACATGCACGGGCAAAGCCGAACTCATAAAATAATAGAAAAAACAGTATCAAGTTGCGTCAAAATCCTCTAAACTGAGGTTTGGAGAAAAGTCCATACGTTTTCCAGAAGCATTTCATCTGAGTGAAGCTATTTTGCATTCCTGATACCATTGATGACTCCTCTGATACCGTTCTGTATTTCTTCAGTATTATTTCATAGAATCACAGAATGGTTTGGGTTGGAAGGGACCTTAAAGCTCATCCAGTCCAACCCCTGCCATGGGCAGGGTCACCTCCCACCAGCCCAGGTTGCTCAAAGCCCCGTCCAACCTGGCCTTGAACACTGCCAGGGAGGGGGCATCCACAGCTTCCCTGGGCAACCTGGGCCAGTGTCTCACCACCCTCACAGTGAAGAACTTCTTCCTAATGTCTAATCTAAATCTACCCTCTTCCAGTTTAAAACCATCCTCCCTTGTTCTATTGCCACTGCCCTTTTAAACAGTCCCTCTGCAGCTTTCCTGTAGGACCCCTTCAGGAACTGGAAGGCTGCAATAAGGTCTCGCTGGAGCCTTCTCATCTCCAGGCTGAACAACCCCAGCTCTCCCAGCCTGTCTTCATAGCAGAGGTGCTCCAGCCCCTGAGCATCTTCGTGGCCTCCTCTGGACCCGCTCCAACAGCTCCGTGTCTTTCTTATGCTGGGGGCCCCAGATCTGGATGCAGCACTGCAGGTGGGGTCTCACCAGAGCAGAGTAGATCCAACCATGTGTGCTGTTTAATAGTCCAAAGTGGAAACCTCCCCACAGAAGAAATATAAGCTGATTATGACTGATCCTGCTGATGAATAACAAACCAGTGAGTGATAGAAAACCATGCTGCCATGGTGGAGAGCAACTCACTGCTTTCCCAAATCTCTGTTACAAAATGGCACAAAATATGGCCTTGGTGAAAGCCAGCAATGTTTGCTGGACGTTCTTTGCTGAATTTCTTGTATTTCTTATGAAAGAGGAAGGATTGAGGACTGAAGATCAATCCAGGATGAAAACGGTCTCCATGTCTCATATCTCTCTCTGTTTGTGAAGAGCTGGACCTCAGCTTAAGTCTTCTCCATCCCTAAAATCTTGTTTGAGGTAATCTGCAGAATCTTACTATCAAAGAAAGAGGATTTTTTAATGAAAAAAATTATACCCAAGGCAAGCAAGTAGGTCAACTAAGTAATTAAAGAAATGAATTAAAACGATGCTTGCATATCTGAATTTCTAAATGAATTGTCCTTTTTGACTGAAAAGTTCTCAAGTTTAACCAGAGATGGGATTTGAAAACTGTTATTAATTTCCTTCCCACCTCTGGTTTCAGTAATTTATTGGTTAATATGATGCTTCCAAAACTTAGTTTTAGACTGATAGTAAAAATAAAAGTTTTTTAGAATGTTCAGTCAAGTTTTCCTGCTTTAGAAGATGACTTTATTCATTATTTTGAGCTATTTTAAGCAGTTTTATTCTATTCATTTGGGTATCAAATATCTAATTCTTTAGTATTTATTAAATGTCTGTGTAATTAAGGTACAGTTTTGCCATTTCAGAGTTGTCTTTGTATTTTAAGCACTTTAGCTTTGTGAGAGCTGGTTTAGAAGACTGACCAAATTGCAACAATGACCTGTGATCAATTTGTTCAGTAGTTACACCTCATTTTCTAGGTTAATAACGCCTTCTGACTAGGATAGCTTTATTATGCCTTGCAAGATAGTTTGGGTTGGTAGGGCTTGAGAAAAGCTTTATTTTTAAGGTGGTTATTAGTCTCCAAAACAAACCTGTAAGAACTTTTTTGGACACATAATTCTTCTAAATGTGTTGTGCATATTTCAGACTACAAAGTGGTGAAGCTTAACTAAAATCCTACTCCTAACATTGTCATTATGTCTTATTTTTCAAAAGCACCGACATTTGAGCTGAATTTGGGCATTGACTGAGGTACAGAAGTTGGAACCTCAGCCAAGCCAGGTGCTCACATGAGACCTGACCTCCCTGCTGGAACATGCTGTATTTAAATTGGGGGGTTTATTCACAAATAGGTGCTTATATCAAGGTTCACCTCACAGTTCCTAATGTCAGTACAGTAAGAATACCTCTTTAGGGGGCTCATTGATTGTTCCAACCTCAGTCACCAACATACGCATTGGAAAGTAATGTCACTCTCCATTATTGCGGGAGTTCTCAATTCCTAGAAAATACCTCTCCTTCATTGCATTTTTTTCCCTCAAACATACTTACAAAGTATTATGTTTACCCTCTTTTTTTTTTTCATCTTTTCCAAGTTGTTATTAAATTGCCCTGGTTTGAAAACAAAGTGTGCAGGGAGATCTAATATATGAGTTACACAAACTAACATTCAGACAAAAATGAACAAATGTACAGACATACAAGCTCTTCGCTGGGTGTTCCCAGGTATTACTCTTTCTACCCTTTAACTTTTTGTGTGTGCTTATATTATCAGGGCCACAAGAATATAACAAAACTCATAGTATTTTGGTTTTAGACACTTTGTCAACTCTATTTGTTGACAAGGTCGCAATCACGATGAGAAAAACTTATCTACGCAGTTGCAGATAAGCAGGCACTTCTTTATTTGCAGCGCTGGGGAACACAGAGGGTAGCCCCTCAAAGGTGTGTTCCAACGCCCATACAATTTCACAGACTATTTATACATTTTCTAACAATAGCAGAATCATATGAGCATGCATAAGATGACCACCTTTTACTACTCCCCTTACCCTGATTGGTTCCCCGTTATCACCCCACATAAGACATTGAACTACCCCCATATGATTTTTGACATAGAGAGAAAAGAAAAGTTATGGCCCATTCTTCGTATACCCGTCTTAAGCACCTGTATACACATATCCCACCATGGCCTATTCTTCTTATACCCGTCCTGAACACCTGTATACACATATCCCTCCGTGGTCCATTATTCTCACTTTGTAGAGGTCAAAGTGATCTTTTAGCTCTAGTGCTAAGACAAAGGCCTACTTTAGCCAGCTAAAATTTCTTATGCCTTTAACATATTGAGGGCTCAAGCAACATCCACAGATCTCCCTCAGGTGTCCAAACCGAAAAGGATCATCTCTCACTGCCATCCAAACAATCTCTCTCACACCTGTATGTAGACACCCAGTCTGAACATCGCTCCTGTGGACAGCTGGATCTCATTCAGAGGATCCTGAGAAGGATCCAGTCTGGTTAATGCTAGCACCTACCTTGTATCTGCATTTTAGTCTCTTACTGAAGCAGTTAGCCTTACAGTAAGTGCCTAAGTACTTTGTCCAGTCCAAGGTAAAGGGAGGTACTTTTGAAGGCCTCTGGAGAGACAAACTTCTGTCTCTGATTTAAGTCAAATGAATGCCATTTGCAGTTCCTCAATCATCTTATTTTTCCATTTCACATAATTCTTTTTATTATTTGTCCTTTTTTTACTCGCCGTCTACATTAAAGCCTTTGCTATTTAAATGCATCCATTTCTTGAAGGTCCTCATTGAAATGCAGGTATATCTCTCCCACATCTTCTAAAATAATGAAGTGGCAGGTGACTGAGTAGACTTGATAACATAATCCGGAGCTTATGGCCTGAAAGTGCCTACCTCAGTGATGGTGCTGTGATCAGACTGATACTAATTTGATGTTCTTAGTTCGTATGTGTTTTTAGAAATGAACCATCAAAAGGAAAATCAGCGCAATTACTGGCTACTGCACAGTGTAACCTTAGTGGATACATTCAGAGGAGACACGGGAAACAAATTTTATTCATCCCAATTATATGACCCTGTCCTGAATGTGTTTTAAACGTTAGTTATCTTCTTTACACCCCCTGTTGTGTCAGGAAATAGTATTGCGCCTGGGCTTCACGCAGAGTTTAAATGACTTTTAATTCTACACTTCCCTTATAGAAGAGGCACAAACCAGGTTTAATTTTCGTGAACTATAGGTTGGTGCTTTTGCTGTATTCTCTGTACTCCAAGATAGAGGGGTGAGAGATGCTATTTGGGGACTGTAAGAGGTGGTTCCCAGTTTATTGATGTCTTGGGAGTGAAATGGAGAATTTAATCTCCTAGCAAGGTACATCCCAAGCTCCATGTACATTGAAAATAGCTTAGTTTTTTTATGGTTACACACTTTAATTAACCCTTTTTCTTCTCCACGCAGGCATGAACGCTTTACAGTTACAGAATTTGGCAACTTTAGCAGCCGCAGCAGCCGCCGCCCAAACCTCAGCTACCACCACCAATGCAAATCCTCTCTCCACAACGACTGGTGCTCTGGGAGCCCTCACGAGTCCTGGTAAGAGCAGAGCCCTTGCTTTCAAATGAGAATAAATGGGAAAATTATAGTTAAAACAGTGATTCCAGCTTGTGTCTAAGTTCTGTGCTCATATAAATTCTGAAGACCCTTTCAGTAGCCAAATACAGTTTTGAGCAAATAACGGGTTTTTCAAGTGGTCCAATGTGGGCATGTTCGCCTTTCCAGACTCATTTCAGGGGCCATTAAAGGCTAATGGACCCATCTTAGAAAACTATACACGAAAATTGCAATTGCATGGAGAAAACTTAAGCTAAATTATACTTTTCAGAAAGAATTCAGAACATGAGTCAAAACTTCAAATCTTGCAGAAAGATCAACCGAGGTGGTTCTTTTTTAATCCCCGAGAGACTGATCTTTGATTCCCAGTACATCAAGCACATATTGCCTTCACTCATCATGAATTTTTGTGAAGTCCTCTCTTTTTTACCTTCTCTTTTTCTTGCTGTAGCCTCAGTTGATCTTTCTTCTGGTCTTAACTGAAAATACAGTTACAGAAGTAATATCAGATGCACAAAGAATACACAGCCAGAATCTGACTGAGCAGAAGGCAGATTTATGGGGAAATAAGGGGCAGGATAAGTTGTGATGGTGCCTCCATGACCACCATGTAGACTCTCAGCCATTCACAGCCCATGTCTGCAAAATGCTAGAGAGATCAGGGCAAATCCAGCATTCAGTAACACTTCAGCATCTCCTGAATCCACGGAGAGAAATGTTGGTTCAGTGTAGTTACTCTGGATTTACAGTGATGGAGCCAAGTCAAGAATCTGGCCACTTATCTTTACATAAAGACTGCAGGGTGTAATTATTTGCATCATGAAGTGTGTTTATTGCAGTTCTAGAAAACATTTGTATTATTTTAGACACCACTAAAGAACATTTGTGTTTAATCTTGTTTAAGTGTGTATTTATTTCCCATGCAAAAGTAATTCATGGCAGACGGTTTGAGCTCATCAGTAAGGAAAACAGTCTTCACTGCACAATAGAGCTGGGACTGAGCGTGGTGCTGGGTGTTAAAGCTGGCCAACGCTTCCTGTTATATTATGGTTTTATTGTTTGTTTGGGGGAGAGGTTAAATGGAAGGCAGCTTGGCTAAATACAAAGTTTGTACAGCATTTTCCTGTTTCTGGTGTGAGTCTCATCTCGACCTAAAAATACTATTCATTCCCAGCAGCTCTGAGAAGCAGGTTGGGTGAAAATCATTTTGGTTTGCTGATATGTTTTTTTAAAGCTGAGCATTCTCTTCCCTCCATCCTAGAGCTGGGACTTAACGCTTTGCGAAAGGCTCACGTCAGTGGCAGTGCTTCTGTGCTGCCCCTGTCTAAATGTCACTCATTTATAGCAGTGGAAATGTTGCATTTCACACTTGCTCTGTAATATCTCTGCTGTTAAATGTCTGAGCAGCCTGGTCTCCCAAAGCGTGCTCAGCATTTCTCCAGCTGTCCTCGCAGGACTTCTTGGGACAGCCCAAAGTTCTGGAACGCAATGCAGAGGAGCTACAAATGAACTTTCCTTGTCATTGATGCTCTGCAGGGCAGTGGCACCAGGACCTCAGGCAGCAGCGTGTTTCTGTCTTGCTCTTTCTCTTGCCATGTTAGCACAGGACTCAGAGTCATCTTAAAGTCCACAATTTTCTCTCTCCTGCTTCAACACCATCTTCTTACCCAGCCTTGGCTGACTTGCTGTTCCCTCTTTTTACCTGGTCTGGAGGCTCCTTAAGCACCCCAAAGGTGCTTTCAACTGGTACCCAAGTCTGCAGAGGCACGTGGTTAGGAAGGTGCTTCAGCTGGGCTGAGCAGATACTTCTTTGGGATAATGAGAGCTTAGTATTCCTTAGGGTGGTGTTATAGAGCAGATATCAAGGTTCTTTTAGAGAGATTAATGATATTGGCTAACACATTGAAGATGTGTTATTCTCAAAAAATTCTGGACATTAAGCCTTTGAAATAGTGTGTTCACACAAAGACAATTGCTTCTGAAAGTCTTGTAGATAGTAGCTGTACACAAGTGTTTTGGATGTTAGACAGCTTGGTGGGTCAAAGAGAAAGTCTGTATCTAATATCCATTGTCCTGTTTATGTTGCACAACCAACCTAAAATCTTGCCTTGCTGAAATGTCCTTCAGTTTAACCTTTCTTATCCGGTTCCACATTCTCCACCCTATTAAATATTTTGTAAACCTGAATAATATCTTCAGTGATTCTTCTCTGCTCTGTGGATAATGAATTTAGGTCGATAAAGCTTTTCATAGTAGCTCAAAGTATTTCCATTAAAACTTGAAATATGTTGGCAGAAAACATTTAAATCTGCCTTTCAATGTGTGGATATTTGAAGGCCTTGAGGGTATTTTTTTGGTCTAGTTTTCTTTTAATAGAATGCTTCAGTTTGTTGTGTTGCATAAGTGTAAACTATTTTGTCTGATTTCTGTGCACTAAGCCCAGGAAGAAATGTTTGTCTCTCTCCAGATAATGCATTGAATTAATATTTCTCAGTTCAGAAAACTGTCCAAATTTAGGAGAGTGCAAAGGTTCATGTTTAAATTTAATCCTTTTCTTGGTGCTGTTAAAGCCAAAATACTGCACGAAACAGGAGTTGGCATGAGCATGTACTTCAATATGCCTTAAACCACAGCAACCATATAAATCATCTCCATGTTTCTACCCATATATAACTATATCTCTCCTGAAGATCTCTTCTGAATCAATCTTTGACCAAGAGCTCTCGTTCTGTACTTTATAGCCGTGTGTCATATGAGCCCCAAAAGTTGGTTACTTCAGTTGAAATTCATCTTACTGCTTTATTTTAAATAGATAAGATTTAGCAACCTTCAGCGCATCAAACTATCACAGAGGGGTGGCAGTGAGATCGACTTGGATTGGCAAAGCAGAAAAACAGGTCAGGAAGTAAGGAACCAACAGAGCATCTGATATTTGAGGATGTCAAGTTTTGCTGCTGGCATCTAATGACAGTATATTCAAAACCAAGAGAAAAACATTCAGCATCTAGGAGTGACTGATCAGTCTGTATGAATCCTTCTTCAAGGTTCACGCCATCACGTATTTCCAAACAAATTAACCTCCAATGATCTTTCTCTGCTACGTTCTTACTAAGTAGCTTTGACCGCAAGAGTAAGGACACTCATTCTCCTCCATGTGCTAAATACTTTCTCTTCAGCTTGAAACAGTATTCATTCAGAAAGAACAGAGACAATGCAATCCCCTAAACTATTAATTTTTTTCTAATTGTAAATTTATAATTTCAATTTTGCATACCCATGGAAGTCTCTCCCTACAGCATTGTTAGAAATGATTTTTTAAAAGCCTTTGCTTAAAAAAAACATGAAAGATTAAGCTTTCATTTTAGTAAAAATCCCCTCAGGCAATAAATAGGTTCTTTTGTCTCTTGGCCCTGGAAAAAAAATTAAAATGGTTTAAATTGCCCATGGTTAAAGTAACTGTTTCTTGCAATTATCAGATGGTAGTGAATAAAAATGAAAATGAATTCATAAAAGAATAAAAACCAGGTAAATGCATATTATGTCTTTCATGAGTTTCTCATGGGTCTTTTGAAAACTCATTTAATCATCTTTCTTGTCTTCTATTTTGATATGATAATTGTTTCCTTTATTTACTTTAATCACCTCTATTTAGTTAATTAATTCTTCGCTTTCTTTTCGTTTCACTTGCTTAGAATATTTTCCTGTTTTAAAGGCAGGTACCTGTAGTATTTCATAGCACAAGGATTTGGGCTGCGGTCGCATTTACCAGAGTTCACGTTGTCTGAGCCACTTTGTCTCAGCTCCCTTTTGGTTGGGCCCTGGAAGTTTGCACTTCCCATTAACTGGGAAGGGATTTTGGAGGGACTGCCTCAGGTGTAGGTATTGACATTGTGAATTCCTCATTTTAGGCAGGGTGAATGTCAGCTGAGTGTCAGGAACTTTGGCCCCTCCTCCAGAGACTGTCGTTCAGAGTCACAGAATACTGGACCTCGAAAGATCATCCAGTCCAACCCCTGCCAGAGCAGCATCACCCAGACCAGGTCACACAGGAACGCGTCCAGGCGGGTTTTGAATGTCTCCAGAGAAGGAGACTCCACAACCTCTCTGGGCAGCCTGGTCCAGGGCTCTGTAACTCTCACAGTAAAAAAGTTTTTCCTTATGTTCAGGTTGAACCTCCTATGCTCCAGCTTGCTCCCATTGCCCCTTGTCCTGTCATTGGACATGAGAGAGAAGAGCCTGGCTCCTTCCTCCTGACACTCGCCCTTTACAAATTTATGAACACTAATGAGGTCACCCCTCAGTCTCCTCTTCTCCAAGATAAAGAGACCCAGCTCCCTCCGCTGCTCCTCATAAGGGAGGTGCTCCACTCCCTCAGTCATCTTTGTGGCTCTGCGCTGGACTCTTTCAAGCAACTCCCTGTCCTTCTTGAACTGAGGGGCCTAGAATTGAACGCAATATTCCAGATGCAGTCTCACCAGGGCAGAGTAGAGGGGAAGGAGAACCTCTCTCGACCTACTCACCACAGCCCTTCTGATACACCCCATGATGCCATTGGCCTTCTTGTCCCTGAGAGCGCATTGCTGGCTCATGGTCATCCTGCTGTCTGCCAGGACCCCCAGGTCCCTTTCCCCTGTGCTACTTCCCAACAGGTCAGTAACACCTCCTTGACATGTCCTGCAAATGGATCAACTGGTAAAGAGCTCACAGGGAGGCTGCTCTTCCAGAGCCTGCAGAGATTTATGGTTAATTCAGTGGGTGGTGGGAAGGCCTGGAGGTGGCTGTGAAGGAGGGACATACAAGCTCAGGATCAGAGTATTTGTCTCTAACACTGTCTGGCATAATTTGACTCAGTTAACCTGCTACCCTAATTTTACCAAGGACAGTAATGTTCATTCTGACTGTCCTGGGTGGCACAAGGTTGATATGGCACTGTAAAACATTTCCTGGTATCAGGAGCTATGAAGCTCATGATGTTTTAGGAAACTGATGTTAAGCAACAGCAGAAAAAGATTTTCCACTCACAGGAAGAATATGGAAGTTGGGTTCAGATGTCAGCTTACTTTGTGATCTTGCCCTTCTCCGACACTGCACAGATTTTTATTGTTTAAGGCCATAATATGAGAGTCACAGAATCACGTAGTTTGGTGGATATTTCCCAAGGTCTCTACTCCAGGCTTCTGCTCACAGCAGCACCACTCAGAGCAGGCTGGTAAAAGCCGTGTCCAGTCAAGGTTGCAATATCTCCAAGGACAGAGATTCCACAACCGCTGTCAGCTCATTTCAATTTTGTTTCTTAAAATTCATGCATAAATGTTTTTTTTCAGTAGCCAGTAGGAAAGCCCTTCTATGTGCAAATGAAGAGTCGAAACATCTAATTATACATCCAAATTTATCTGCATAAACATACACAATATAACTTCTGAGCTCTGGGGGGGATAGAATTGCTAAACCAGAAGCTAATTCAGTTTCAGACATAGGAGCCTTGATTTTCCGTGACATTTTCATGATTATTTGATTCTATAAACTA
>NW_010191662.1:18697-19492 GCF_000695765.1 Mesitornis unicolor | reverse complement strand
ATTCCACCAGCTGGGCTAGGTATTCCGGCTGTGGTAAAAAAAAAACTCTGCAGGTTTATCTGCTGTGTAAACCTAAGAAGAAATCTTTCTGCAAAAAAAATAGTGTCAGTGTAGAAAGTAAGACCTTTTTCTTTAACGACCTCTGAAACTCCAGCTCGGATTTTGCCATATTATATCAGAATTCAGCCATTAACGCTTAAGTTGAAAGAAAAAGCTCTCCTAAGCACAAAAGTCTAAAAATACTCATTTTCAGAGAGACGCTGACATTGAAGAATAACAGCCCCCAAAAAGGAAGTCTGTGAAGTAGACGATAAACTGAAAAAGAGGAAAAAAAACTGATTTCAGTGCCTGTCCTGTAAGAGTTAATTCATCCTTTCCCCTTGCTAAAAGCAGAGGATTATAACTTATAGTTAGCGTCCATGGTTCATTATTTTTTGTACCTCTTAATGTAGCATGAAGATTGTCTTTGTTAGCTGAAGGTGTTCATGTTGTGAACACAATTGTTGAAGTGTTAGAGATTTTATAGAATATACAAGATGCCTCAGCTGAGCAGCAGTGAAGAATGCTCAAATAATCATTCTTAGAAGCTTCTCGTTTTGTTCACTTCAGTACAATACGTTTTTCTCCGATCGGCAGCGCAAGTCTGCCACCATGACGTTTTGTTAGAGGCCAGTACACCCACTGAGATGGCTGTGATTTGCTTCCAGGATGGTCCAAAAATAACCCTACCAGTAGGTGTGTAGGAAGGTCTGACAGTTTGCTAAAGAATGAATTGAGGTAAATGTTTCCTGTTGG
>NW_010191662.1:0-18666 GCF_000695765.1 Mesitornis unicolor | reverse complement strand
GCGGTTTAAAATGCAGAGTGGCACTCTTCATACTGTAGTACACATTGATTATTTCTGTATCATTTCATGTGGAATTAATGCAGGTTCCATTATTATAAAATCATTTAAAATAAGCCACCATTATTATAAAATCATTAAAAATAAGCTTTATTAACTCTGCAGTACATAGAAAGCTTCCCTAGTATAATGTTCATTACTTTTAGGATAAAGATAGAGTTGATAAATAAAACACATATCTTAAAGATTTATAAACACAGTATACGTACAGTACACATACCCTGGAAGGATGCTTAAAAAACCCAAGTGTGCAATATGCAATTTTATATTTAAATCTAGTTATATTATTAGCACCAATATTGCTCTGATCACAGAGCAGTCCAATGCCTTAACCCTGATCTCAGCACCATTTTTTTAATAGTTTGTCTTTGCAAGGAAGTGAACATGGCCCTCACCCAGGGCCCATCACTTGGCTGCACAGTTCAGGGAGATCTGTGATGGGAGAAGTGTGTTTCTCTACTGTTGTGTGTCAGTCGGGTTTACCCACATAGTGTAAAGTTTCTGAGACCGCGGTTGGGCTCCTAAATAAGTGAATTGATTTTGAGAACTCTTAGTGCCCAGAAATTATGCTGCTTCTTGGAGAGATACATTGGTACTAAGCCCATCTGATAATTAGGTCACCCTTAAGCAGGCTTCCAAACACAAGTTGGAGCCAAAAATAGGAAACTGGGCATGCATTTTTGACCTATATTTGTATTTTTAATAATGCTTCAAAACGTTTTAAATGACTAAAGAAGAAAATAATAGGAATTTTTGCTAAAAATCTCCCAGAGTCCCAGTACATTAAGAAGAGAGGTGAAGGGTGATGAATTCCCAGGGAGCCTCCCTGGGACGGCACTGGCTCTCCCTGGTCTCCTCATTTGGAAGAACGAGGCAGCAGTAACCTGAAGGATGCCGATGGCAGCAGACAGGCCATCAATTAACCGGAATGACCTGTTTGCACATTTGTCCCTTAAAATGTAACACCTCTTTGTATATTCTCTGAGCAAGTTGATTTCTGAGCAGGTGTGTCAATCCAGCCTGCAGGATCTTGGGGAAGTTTTGCTGCTGACCAGCTGGGCTCAGGGGGGGCAGAACCTGTCGGTGAAGGTGTGAGGCTGCCCGACAACTGCAGACAGAGACGTTTTGCTAAAGCTCTTTTTTAGAACAGGCGTTATCATTTTATGAATTTTTGGCACAGGAAAATCTCCCAACTGTTTCCTCTGAATTGCATAAATACAGCAGTTGTATGCTAAAGGACAGAAACACAGGCATATTTTTTTGTGAAGCATTGTGCTAGTTAATTCTTTGAGGTTCTTTTAGGAAACAGTGTACAGTACTAAACCATGGATTAGTAGGATCTAATTCAACAGGAGACATGTTTGTTTTTTAAACATTTGTACATTATCATCTTCCTAAAGTATTAAATCCATTGCCTTAGCACATCTCAGGATTTACTTTGCTTGCAGTATACAAATAACACTTTATAATACATTCTGTTTTGTAAGTGTCTCTCCATCCCACTCCTAATCTCTATTTCAAGCCACAAGAATCCCAGTTTGTAAAACAGGCTATTTTTCTTCCTGTTGGAAATATTATTCCAAGTTCATTCAAGGTTGCTTTCTGCTAAAGAAACATGATTCTATCAGCTTGGCTACACAGGTAGATATGTGAGCTTATGTACTATATATCTGACAAGAAGTTCCAACCCCAGAAAACGCTGGATTCTGTAATATTCTGGAAATAATGTAAATCTTAGCAAAACTCAGGCACTTGAAGGAGTTTTCAACTATTTAAGCTTTGCTACTGCCAGCACTGCTCCTTCAACCCTACTGAATTGTGCACATGTCCATGGATACTCATGGTCCTAAGGCAGGATAAATTATGGAATATGATGGGAATTACGGTTTATGAATGTCTTTAAATTAATTGTTTCAGCATTGTCTGAAAAGATTTAGCTGTTTGAATATGGGACCGCTGATTTATTTTATGCATTGGCCAAAGATGTGTCCAACAAATACATGAGTTTAAAACCAAATAAAGGAAACCCTTGACTGCCTTGGCTGTTTGCAGAACAAAAATGTGCAGTAGGAATGAAAAGAACCAGTGCCACATTGAGATAACTGCATGTCTCTTTACAAATGGTCTGCAAATGACCTGACGGAGTAGTTTTAAATGAGATGAGATAATCCTCAAGTTCTGAGAATTACAGAGGTGAATGACTATTTCTTGTGTTGTGCCATTACAATGAGGTTGTGCTAGCACACCCCACTAAAAATCCCTTCTTCCATGGAAATTATTTTTCATGCATTTTCTGGACTCATAACTCCTTAACCTACAGACTCCTATTTTCAATATATAGTTTATCTCATCTTCATTCTAAAATACCATGGATAGGACTCCTAAGTGTCTGAAGTAAACAAATCTTTTTAAGCACATCTTGCAGCAACAGAAAGACAAACACTTCTTAAGGACTATTTACCTGATCTTAAGACAGATGTGTTAGAGAGGTGAAAATGAAGACGAATCAGGCCATCCTCTCCCATGTACTAGAATCTGAATTGCCATACGTGCATATGATCAGCACTCTTGCAACAGGGACATTGCTTACCTTGAACTATAGCCTTGGACACTGATGGCACTCTACTGCTTGTTGTTTGTTATTACTCGGTGATGAAAGTGTATCAAAGATTTGGCAGGCACATGAGGGTCAGTATGAAGGAACCTGTGCTTCAGGCAGGAGATCCTGGCCTCAAGTAGAGTCTTACTGAATCTAGATCAGAAGTTCTTTGGGAAGTGATTTAGAAGTGGTTGTGTGCTGAAGTGGCTCCACATGGAGGTCATTTCAGCATCAAGTCCCTGAACAATAGCTCCCTGGACAACAGCTCGCTCTAAAGTGTGTGAGATAGCAGTAATAAACATGAGAGCACAGCTGGAAGTTCCCCGTAGAAATGTTAATGCTCGGGTTTTGATGTGAACTCAGTGGTGCTCTGATGAACACTGGCCACAGCCTTTGGCCCCACTGAGTGAAACAGTCACAAATGCTCAGTAATTATTCTTTGTTCTCTTCATATTGTGGGGTTTCAATTTGGTTTTATTTCAGTTTGAGTTACTGTTGGAAATATCTAATGCACAGCTTTGAAGTTTAGCCCAAGTCAGTCCTGTGTGCCCTGTTATTCTCTTCCTCAGCCTCTCTTTAAAGTACATCCCACCCAAAACCAAAAGCAATTTATCGTTGTTGTCTGCTGGGAAGAATGCGTGATATGTTGCAGGCACAGGGCTGAAAAATGATGTATGACTTGCAGTTTACAGTAAAGGTGGATGGTCTTCACTGAGCACTATATTTCAACAAAACAGAAGCATCAATATGGAATTGACCCAGAATATTAACTTGCTTTTTACTCTCTCTCTCCATCTTCATAATCTCACGGGAAAATGTTCCCTTAAACACAGTAACCTAGATTGACAAAGATATGCCCAATCAATAAATCCTTGTTTCCTTGTTTCCTGGAACCTCCTGTTGGATAGATAGATAGGTTTGGAGGAA
This sequence comes from Mesitornis unicolor, assembly GCF_000695765.1. Taxonomy (NCBI): domain Eukaryota; kingdom Metazoa; phylum Chordata; class Aves; order Mesitornithiformes; family Mesitornithidae; genus Mesitornis; species Mesitornis unicolor. The sequence continues at coordinate 15,083 of NW_010191662.1, read as the reverse complement.
ACATACGGAACATAAGACTAGAAAACTACAAAAATAGCCAGCTGATAGCTTTGTCTGCCATTCCTGTAAGTATCACAGACTCATTAAGGTTGGAAGAGACCTCCAAGATCATCAAGTCCTACCGCCATAGTACCTTTGTATGCTCTGCTTTCTTCTCCTTCTTTGCACTGCTGTGGAAGGTCCTCGGTGCAGATAATTTCAAGACAATCAGAAATGTCAAGTTAGGCTTTAAATAAATGGCAAGGGATTAAGATAAGTGACCCTTATTTTCACTTAACCCAAGCAAACAGAGCTTCCTTACTTCTCGAAGACCCATACACTACTGATGAGTATGGATATCTGACTTTAAAGTTAGCCTGCAGTTCTTGAAAACTTTAGCTTCTTCTGAATTTGCAAAGAATTTGAATGAATTGGTTCACTTCCCAGTTTTCTTTTTTCTCTTGTATAAGTGAATGTACTCAAAGGGCTTTGTAAAATATAAAGCTGTTTTCAGGAAGCCAGCTTCAGCCAGAAGGATCATCATGGGGAAAGACTCCTCTCCTCTCCCTCTCCCACTCTTGCTTCGTCTCACTTGCACGTGCATGCACACAGATGCACAGAAGCGACCAGATGTTGAGTATATGCTGCTCTCCCTTCCTCCTTTCCTCACTGATGCTTCTCTTTTCCTGTACCCTGAGAAGATGTGGACAATCTTTCATAGGAATTGTTCACCTGTGAGTAATTAAGAAGTGGAGGGACGCTGACTTATTTGAGAAAAGCTGTGATATTAGTATGTGTCTTTCTATATTGTCATTCTTGTTTGGAGTGCGTCTGTCACTTTTATTTTATTCTATCCAAGCATAGGCAGAGCACTTCAACTTACTAGAATCTTCCTTTTTGACAAGTCAGACAGCATTTCCAAGATAGCAGAAAATGAGCAAGTTTTTACTTCTCTCTCCCCCTAAGTGATAGTGTGTTTGTCAGAGGACCTTATGGAGATTTAACCTCCTCAGACTAGGAAAATGCACCTCTCTTTTGCCAAAAATCGCCCCAAGAAGCAGAACCGGTGCATGCTGGTGCTATGTTAGTGACTGGGAGACCACCGGTTTGTGCAAGGGTGAATACTCAGATTGGCCGGAGATCACCCTAAAGGGCAGACAATTTAATGCCAATCACACATGCTAGTTATATTAGAATACTGATGAGCCCTTTTGAAAGGCCAACTGCATCTTCTTTCAGCAAAAATATTAAAATGCCCCCCTTTCCCCCACCTCCCCCCCCAGATTCTCCACAAGAATAAATTAAAACTTGGAGGTGTGGTTATTATCACAGAATAATTAGACCCCATGGGATTAGAGACACTCGACGTTTGTTAATGCCCCTGGGTTGTGATTATCTAATAATGATGATGCCTCTGTCATCGCTTAATTATTCTTCCCCTTTAAAATGTTCCTTATGCAGTCAGAGCCCGTAGAGTGTGCTCATTTCAGACAGAAACGCAACTGCAAATTCCTGAGAGCAATGTCACATGGGCGGTGTGATTGACTTGCCCGCTTCTCCCCCACGCCCATGTTTATAACCCTCATTTCATACACTCCATCTTTACTATACTTGAATCGCTCCTCTTTTCCATCAGAGATGTTTCATTTTCATCTTTAGGAGAAAAGTTTTGGGCCTCCATCTCTTTAAAACAACCAGTTGTTGTTAGCGCCGCATGAAAAATATACACCTTAATCAATTGACCTTAAACACATCAGAGTAGATCTGGCCAAAATCCTCATAACACCAGATCAGTGGTCCAGATTCTCCGCTATGTAAGAACCTCCTACAGTTGGGTACCATTCTTCTCTGTTCCAGAAAGTACCACAACGAAAATAAAAGGTTGTAAATCAGACAAAAGTTGGAAGCTCTGCATAGACTTTGTCCAACACAACTGAACTTGTCCAATATAACTGAACTTTGTCCAATGTCTTCAGTCTCTCACTCAGGCCAGCAGATGTTTGTCTTGTTTAGATACCATTTGCAAGACATCGTTCCAAATGTCATTGGGTTTTGCAACTGAAGATTAGAAAGAAAACAGAGAACGCAGCCTTAATCTGATTATCCTTAACTCCAGTGTTGCCTCTTAACTTTATTATCCCTCTTGTACTAACAAGGGGACAATGGAATATTCTGCTTATTCTATTTCTACCCAAGAGATTTGGGGTAGTAAACAAAGATTTTAAATTCAACTTGCTAAAATTAGAGATAACTACTTTGTGCTTAATATTTCTTTTCCTTTTTCCTCAGCTCTTGGAATTTTTTTTCCATGTCACTGACTGGGGAGATGTTAGAAGTATTAAAATAATTTTAGTTTTCCTTTCCTGCTGCATTTGCTCTCTTTGTGTAATTTCTTTATATCCTTTTTTTTGCGTTCATCTGCTATGATTTTATTTTCTGTTGCACATTGCTAAATCCAAAGGAACTTAAGAGGAATCTAAAATCTCAAGTAATTATCCAAAGTCAGGAGTTCTTTTTGCTAGATGCAGATCTATCCCAGGAAATTTTATACACAAAGGAGTTGTGGCAGACTAAAATCACAAACACAGCCAAGAGTTAAGTGGCATAGAATCACAGAATGTGTGGGGTTGAAAGGGACCTTTACAGCTCATCCAGTCCAACCCCTGCAGTGAGCAGGGACATTGTCACCAGATCAGGTTGCTCACAGCCCCATCAAGCCTGACCTTGAATATCTCCAGGGATGGGGCCTCCACCACCTCTCTGGACAACCTGTTCCACGTTCTCCTGCTCTGACAGGGGGTTGGACTGGATGATCTTTTGAGGTCCCTTCCAACTCCTAACATTCTATGATTCTGTGGTTGTGATTCATGCATACTGAGAGGCTGCTTTAGGTCCACCTGAAGCCATATCTTCTTCACCTTGAACAAGCCCAGCTGGTTACAGGATGAGTGCTCTGGCTTCTGACCATCTCACTGTCCTTCCACTGAACTCCCTTCGCCTGATCAATGTTCTCCTTGCAATGAGGAGGCCAAATCTGGATGTGGTATTTAGGTGTAATCTAACACTTGTTAGATGCTGAGTAAAGAGGAAAAATCACCTGGGTCTCCTGGCTCTTCTCCTGTTGCAACAGCCCAGGATGCTGGTGGCTTTCTTTGCTGCCAGGGTGTGCTGCTGGCTCAGGGTCACCTCCCACCAGGAACCCCACAGGTCCTTTTCAGCAGAGCTGCTCCCCACCCCATCTGTCCCCAGCCTGTGTTGCTGAAAGGGATTATTCCTTCCCAGGTGCAGGATTTTGCATCTGTCCTTGTTAAATTTCATAAGGTTCCTGTTGGCCAGCTCTGCCCATCTGCATCCCTCTGAATGGCAGCCTTTTCGTCAGGAGCAGATTAAGTCAGATCTATTTTATCTAGTCCTTGGAGTCAGGGAGCTCAGGAAAGCAGCAGAAAATCAGAAATACACCCGAATTCAGTACAAGAAAGAGGATTCTGGACTCAGCCAACCACCAATACAGATTTGACAGGAATCTCTCCCAAAAGAGAACATGTTTTCTCTGCAACTTCTCATGCTTAAAGTCATAGAGATACTGAACCTTAAATCTGTGGACAGTATTGATCCCTGGTGCGCTACTGTATCGCCTTAACCACTGCAAAATAAGTACTTTGAACACTGAGTTATTTAAACTCTCCATTAAGTAGAACAACAAGGACAAAGTTGTGGTTCGCAGCCGAGCGGTGCGGTTTGCTGTTTTAACATACGCACATCCTCCACAACTGACTAAGCAGGACGTGACCAGAGCACAGAGCAGCAGGCAGCTGCTGTCAAAGCGAACGCTGAGCTTCCCGTTGTGCCGCACGTTAGGTAGTGACAGGCAATGGTGGAGTGCAACCGAGAGCTGCCTGAAGGAAAGCTGTCGGCAGGGCTGACACAGCTGCGGTTGTGAATCTCTTATGTGGAAAGACCCCGTGTAGTTAAGCAGGTCTTCGAGCTGCCCTGAAGCCCTGCAGCACCAAAAAGCTGGTTCTGCTCCAGAAACATCGGCTGCACTTCACATGGATGGGATGGGTGGAGGTCCACAGCAACCCTCTGCATGAAGGCAAAGAGCTAAAGCTGCCCTTGCTTTTGTTTGCCTGTTCTCTCCTTTAGTCCTACTCTAAAACCCAAATAATGTTTCCAAAAAGAAACTTCACTTAAAATCTTTGAATGCCTCTTTGATATTCTTAATGCCTTAGTCCCAGACCTGCAGTGGGACTGTGTATCATTTCCAGGCAGAATGACAGTGTTGGGAGGGGAGGGAGGAAACAGGACAAGGTGAGAGGAATGGAGAGAGTGCACAGCCTTTGTATCACCACCCTTAAAACAGTGCCAAATTAGCATATACAGCATGGAGTATCCAAGAGACCCTTTTTTCTGTGGTATATGACTTTGCTGAGAAGTCATTGCAGTTCTTTATTACTTAGACATTTACCAGTAAAATTAAGGAAAGAATGGGGTCAGCTACACAATGCAAACCACCTCTCTGCTAAGTCATCATGGTACAGGTGTGATTTAAATAGGTCCTTTTCTTCAGAGCAACAGTGAGAGGGAGTGCTTATCTAGTATTTCATCACCAAGTGCTCAGGCAGCCTCCCTGGACCCTCTATTTGACCTCTTCTCTAGGGGAAGAGGATTAATTTTATAAATTGGCCCTGAGACATGAGAGGGGTGGGATTTGCCCAAGGCTATACTAAAGATGAACATAGGTCTGTGGTTTTGTTACTTCAGTATACCTAGAAGCTCTATCAAGAGCACTCTTTGGTCTCAGGTGTAGGAAGTAAATAGGCATGACAAAAATGTGCCTGTGCCTCCAAGATACAGCTTTCTAAGAGACGAGCCAGCAGCTGGGAAGAAGCAGAATTAGCCTTGTCTCACAGCAAAAAACATAACGAGTGCTTTATATAGGGCAGCACAAGAATTTTAAGGCAAAACCAGGAAAGACATCAGTATCATCTTGCAGTTTAGCTCATCCTGTGTGCTTTTGTGCAAGGCCATCCTACTTTGTATGGCCTGTGCTATCTAGCTCCTTTCCCTGATGGGGTGTGCTTTGCAGAATAGTGCCCATCCTCTACAGATTAGCACAGAATTGCCCAGCGTCAGGCAGTTCTCTGAGCCTGAGATTTGATTGAAGTGATTACATTCAAACCCCTGAGTTTGCAGGTTTAGCGCCAATTCTGAATGCAGGATGAAAGCAGATCCCTTACTTTGAGATCACCGGCTTGTTAACACAACATGTGGCCGACAGGAAAAGCAGGATCCATCCCAAAACACATTTTCTCTCTTTATGGTCTACATCTACTTTGAGTTCACCATCTCTATCAGTGGAAACAGGCATTGTTTCTGAGGGCAATTCAGCCCATGCTGAGATAGAAATCTAAAGGTAGGGTGTCTGACTTGGAGGTCTCTTAACCTCAGAGACAGTCCAAAAGAATAGTTTTGACTAGACTTTCTTAAACTAACAGTGAGGCTGCCAAAGGTGTGGAAATTAATCCCGTCCACAGTGTGCACGGCAAAGCCAAAGAAATATTTACACATCATTGCCTTTCCTAGAAGCTGTTAACCTGAATCCAGTTTTCCAGCTGATGTGAATCCAGATGATGTAAATCATCATGACTCTATGGACATAACCTAGCCAAAAAGAATGGCCAAGTTTCTATGCTAATACCAGTTGTTTTTCTAGGTTGACATGGTTTTTAGGAATTGTGTTGAAACGTTATTTAAATTAAAGGGGAAATGGCTTATTGCTAGTTTAGATTTCTGTTAAAAAAAAATCTCTGACCTAAAAGGTGCTGTAACCTTTTACAGGCAGAAATAAGTGTGTGGAGGAGAACAGTTGAAAATGTCAACTCCTTCCAGCCTTAAAAATCTCTATGAATGCAACGTTATTAGTTAAATACAAATATCTATATTGTGTAGAGCAACCACTGCTAATGAAAATGTGTTCTTTGTATCAAAGAGAGCTCTGTTAAAAAATGTGTTAACCAAAGGCCAAGTCTCTTTACTTATAATGAAGCTGATAGTAAAAATTTCATCCATTAAATGGAGTAAGCACAGTAAGATCAAACGGTTAGGATTGGGAGTGATTTGGGAGCATGTTGGGGAAAGGCTGCAGCCATGCCCTTCTCCATTTCACAGCTTCTTAATAATATTACTTGTATTACTTGAGGGTTTTTGGATGTTTATTAAGTGGAGTTTCATAGAATCATAGAATACCAGGTTGGAGGGGACCACAAGGATCATCCAGTCCAACCTCTCAAGGTAAAAGTTTAGTTTAAATGAGATGGGTCAGCACCCTGTCAAGCTGACTCTTAAAACTGACCAGTGTAGGGGAATTCACCACTTCCCCTGGGAGATTGTTCAATGTCTGATTGATCTCATGGTAAAAAAATTTCTTCTGGAGTTCAATCGGAATCTCTCCAGAAACAACTTGTGTCCATTACCCCTCGTCTTTTCCATGTGACTTCTTGTGAAAAGGGAGTCTCCATCTTCCTGGTAGCCCCTCTTTATGTACTGGTACATGGTGATAAGGTCTCTCGTAAGCCTTCTCTTCCCAAGGCTGAACAGGCCCAGTTTTCTCAGCCTTTCTTCATACAGCAGGTCTTCCAATCCTCTGATCATCCTCGTGGCCCTTTTCTGGACCCTTCCAACCTGTTTGCATCTTTTTTGTATAGTGGAGACCAAAACTGAACACAGTACTCAAGGTGTGGTCTGACCAGTGCTGAGTAGAGAGGGATAATTACTTCTTTGTCTCTGCTGGTGATGCCTGTTTTAATGCACCCCAGCATCCTGTTGGCTTTCTTTACAGCTGCAGCATGCTGTTGGCTCATGTTGAGCTCCTCATCCACCAAGACCCCCAGGTCCCTTTCCACAGGGCTGCTCTCCAGCCAGGTGGAACCCAGTCTCAACTGCGTCCTTGGATGATGTATTTCCAGATGCAAGAGCTTACATTTGTCTGTGTTGAACTTCATACGGCTCCTGCTAGCCCACTCGTCCAAACTGTCCAGGTCTTCCTGGAGGGTGGTTCTCCCTGCTGGAGTGTCAACTACCCCAACTCATTTTGGTGTCATCAGCAAACTTCATCAGGGAGCTCCTGACCCCAACATCCAGATCATCCATATCTTATATGAAGATATTAAATAGCGTTGAGCCCAATATTGGTCCCTGAGGGACCCCACTTGTGACCGAGTTTGGAAGAAAGAGGAGGAAGGTTGTGAGACTGACACAGAAATGTGGGAATAGAAGAAGAAATAGTAAGATCTCAGATAGTAAAATAATATAATCCTAATAGTAAAATAAACATTTTTAATCTTCTCAACCTACATGGTTGGAGATGCTAAAGTGTTCTGCAAAGTTTCTTTATGTGGCCTGGATGGAGAAGGGGACAGGTGACCAGCAGGTGTACCTGCAGGAAGCAGAGCAGTTTGTTCTGTGGGTTACAGGACAACTCTTTACTCTTACAAGTCTAAACTGACCTCTTTATCCAGTGCTATGATATTATTTTCACGTATTAATAGATTTTTAAAGTCAGTGGGGAATATGATGAACATCTTGTCTGAACTCCTGCAACAGCAGCCAAAGGATTCAACCTTGTAACTCCTGCCAATAGTCTCTGATTGAGCAACACCCTCTTGGAGAAAGTTGTCGGCTTATTCCAATGACTGATGTTAGAGAGGAAAAAGTTCTTTTGAGTAGACAAAATCTTATCTATCATGTTCAGATGTTTATCCAGGGCTTAACATTGTGAAGGAATGATCGGTTCAGCTGGTAAAAAGCACCTCTGTTCCTCACCAACTATTGTATATTCAGCCAGCATTCATCAGGCTGGAGCTCCAGTCTGCTGGATCTCTCCTCCTTGCTTCAGTATGAGCTAAACCTCACTTAATTCTGCCCCAGAAGTGGATTGAGTCCCTGACATACATAGGTTTTAAGGATAAAATTCCCAGTATAAAGAGAACGTTGCAGATATAGGGCATGCCATACAGAATGACACCAGAAGCTCAAGACATTTGCACTTTTTGTGTGTGTTTTGATTTTTCTGTCCGTGGCACTAAATGCTGGTGCCCCAGTAGCACAAAAAGGGCAATTCCTAGTGGCACTGCAGGTCGGGCTGTCTGAGTGTCTGGAGACAGATGCCTGCTGTTTGTTAAGCAGTGCTATGAAGTGATTCGATTCAGAGCAGCAACGTTCTGGTGTGGAGGACGGAGGGAGTTGTGAAATGTTTTCTTTTAATTTATTTGGTGGCAGGGGAACCTGGTAAAAACCAATTTATGAATTCTGCAGGTATCCAATCTGTTTTTGTCACATGGACAGCTAAAAGCCATAAATATAGAATAACACTATGCCGACAGTGAATTATACTTCCATTGTCATTACACTCAGCAGTTGTTGGAGCCCAAGAGCTTTGCTGACACAAGAGAGTTGTACAGGTTCCCCCAAAGTAGTGCAGTCATCTACTGTTACCACAAGGCATGCGATTTTTCTTTTTTCCCTTTGGTTCAATATGTTACATATTTTTTTAGTTGAGAGAAGCTAGAAAAGGGCAAAGGACAGAAGCAGCATAGTCCTTGTCTTTAGATGGATTTCAGTGTATTCTGGGAGCACATGAGGTAAAAACTTTCCGCTTGCCTAAGCCTCCACACATGTCTTGTAGGATCTTTTAACTTTTGTTTCACCTCCCTTTAAGTTTTTTGGGGACAAGGAATGCTATCGCTTCATCTGTTGGTTTTATCCAGCATTTTGTGAAAAATTTTCACCTCTCAATGTCTCAGACCTTTTCTGGCCCTTTATGGTAGTATTTTAGCTCATCGCTGCCTTCATTTCATATGAGCAGGTCTCAGTCAAAGGGAAGGACATAACTAGTGTGCAGTCTCTCAGGAAACCTCTTGCAGAGAGGTGCTGGATCTGTCCATTACAAGTGCCTTAACAAAAGGAGCTCCTTTCGTTTCTGTTCATCCCACGTTCAATAGGATGATGGAAACCACACAATTTGTTCAGTTTCTTTCTCCCCAAAGAACTAACAAGCCAAAGAGGAAAAAGCATTGTCCCAGTGGATCTGTGAGACAGATCACTGCTAAGCAGAAAAAATAGCTGCAACAACAAAACTCTGATTTCTGAGGTGCTTCAGAGCTCCAAGTAGTATTTTACCTTGATTATACACCAGGTCATTATTTAGACAAACCAGATAATCTGCATTGCAACTTCAAATGAGTGAATCACTGAGGCACCTGCTCTGTGTTTGTCTGATGGAACAGAGAAACTTGATGTGAATAAAAGCAGAAAGGAGATGTTGGCCCCGGTACTGGCCATCCCTGAAGCATATGTTTGATCAGTGAGGCTATGATAAGAGCCACCACAACGCACTCTGTGGACTGTGCAAGAGAGAAGGCTTTAATTAGGTTTTTCTACCTTCTCCAGCAGATGTGTTGACAATCCATAAGCATGTGGCTCTCATTCACAGGAATTATTTGCCCCCGAGAGCTTCAATGTAATTTTCAGGCAGTTTCCTAGCCCCCATTTCTCTCATTTCTTAAATATATGTGTTTCCTCAAGAGAAGAGGGCAATAATCCTCTGAAACAGAAACGGATGGAATTTAGCCCAGTCAAAACAATTCAGATCCTTCAGATTTGAGGTTTATATACTTCATTTAAATGATCTGCTAATGAACATGAGCAGGAACACGGAGCAGTGTCAGTCACAGGGAATTCACTGACATTCATTCACTTTGATTTTTTTCTCTTCTCTGTTGGTGCCCACAATATCTGACAAAAGTGGTTTTTTACTTGTTTTTTTCATTACTTTTTTTTAATCAAAGACATTATTGGCTTCTTATTGCTTTGTGGAGAGAGACTGACTAATCAAAGCTGCTTCTATCTGCAACATATAAAATTATTCAAGTTAACAATGCAGATGCTAGGGAAGTGGGGACAAGGAATGCCACGTGGAGTCTGGAAATCTCTCCTCACCCACACCAGGAGAGTCTTTTGTACTTCAAGGCGCCATGAGTGTGAAAGGTTGTTTTTGGTGGGTCTTAGGGTCATAAAAGTGGGTTATTTAAGTTAAATATAAGTTTAGAGATGTGGAGTTTACTCACAGAGTGAAAAAGTTGCCTCCTACTTTCCTTCTTGGATTCTGTCAGCAGTAGAGACTTTAGTTTCTTGAGGGTTCACTGAGTAATCTGATGTGTTTGACAGCTCAAAAGAGCATCAAGATAAAAGTGATCTTAACCACTTCACAGCTAGGTAATGAATAGGAGCAAAAAAAGCACGGTGTAGACATGATGTGCCTCTGGTAAATCATCAACAAAACTCTGACTTTAAATGTTCACTTTCCAGAACATAATGCAACTTTTTAAAGGAAAAGAAAGAAAGTCTTTATGATTGATGCACTGAAGTAGGGCTCAGGAGACAAGCTGAAAACCTAATTGCTTCCACAGCTTTTATGAGCGTGATTCATCTGGTATAGCTTTACCTACCTTGTAAGTTTAGTGTTTAATCTGCACTGGTTATTCAAGGCCCTTCTATGAGAGACACACGTATTTCTAGTTCATCCAACCTGTCCTAAATGATAGCTCTTTCTAAGGTGCTTCATTACTTTCCAAAGACAAGAGAGTGAGTCTCTTTCTCATCCTAAGCATGTGGTTTAGATGGATTAATCTCGTCCACCTTCATCTTTCCCTTGGCATTGCAGCAGCAAGGACTGTTTCTCCACTGGAGCTTCAGCTTCCCATCTGGCAAACCTTTTGGGACTCATACAGTATCATTCACGGGGTGCATATACATGACCAGTTAGGTACAAAGCCCTGGCTAAAAGCCTGCAATAAAATGGACAGTGGTTACATTTTGTATTTGGCTGGTCGTCATTCTTTTTGTAAACTTCAAGGCTTTAAGTGATGTTCATACAGTGTGCTAGAGCAGAGCCATAATGACATAGCGTCTCACTTAAAGTAATTTAGATTTTTCATAGAACACTTGGTGCCCAGAACAGAAAGCTCTTGTATGACAAAATTACTATGAGTAATTATATATATTTTTTTATTATGAAGTTTAAAATATGGAAAAATCTCAGTAGCCTGCTTAGCTGATCAGCTTGGGGTATTAAGTTGATAGAAAAACTTTTGAGAAAGTGGCTGATCCCAAAGTTACTGTTTCTGTATTATCTTTGCAAATAATAGCACAGTGTTGAATTTTGTGAGCCAGTCTTTGCCATTCAAGGCTCATCAACACTTTCCATGAACAATCATGCTATCAGTATTTTGAGCAAGGTTGATCTATTGGTCTTATTTTCTTGTTTTTTCTTTTTCTTGCAAGTAGCCCTGTTGTTGTGTTCAGTATTATTGTAATCTGTTTTGTAATCAACTAAAATAAGCAAAATATGGCTTTAATTTTGCCTTGTTTTTTTTCCTTTCAGTGGCTGCATCAACTGCTAATTCCACAGCTGGTGCGGCCATGAATTCTTTGACTTCTCTGGGTACTCTCCAAGGATTGGCTGGAGCCACTGTTGGACTGAATAATATTAATGCACTAGCAGGTACCGTAAACAGTGAGTATTTATTGCTGTGGTGGACAGCCTTCCCCAATAATTATGCCACAAAAGCTATCAGTTGTAAAGCAATGATATGATTATTTTTAATCTATATACGAAATAAGGGGGTCAGGTTGATCTAGTTGCATTCATGGTACATATGCAGTTCTGGAGTCTTTTGGTTTCACATAGTTTGCTCTGCAAAGTGAAGTCCCTTGGGTCCCTGCATAAAGACTCCTTTTCTTGCAGGGCGTATGGAAGGTAGAGGAAATGTCACCAGGGATTTGGGTTATGTAGGTTATTGGAGAGTCTTTTTTTCATTTAGGGAATCCAGCAGCAGGTATATCACCCCACTGTACAAAACATCACTCAGAAATGTGATAAGAAAGATGCATGCCATGGAGGTAGTCCTCTTTAAATGTCTGTAGGAATTCTCAAATTGATCTGAGAGCAACATACTTTAAAAATTAAGGCAAGTCTTTGGCTTTTAATTGGCAAGTATAAGAGAATGATGCAGTCAGTCACCTGTAATGCCACAGCATGCACGTCTACCCTGTGACATCTGAAACAAACCCTGGCATCTCCAGCTAAGTAGATGCCAGTAGTTGTTAGAACATTCTTCCTTGTTCTTAGCCTTGGTTGAGATTTTCCTGAAGAAGAAGGATTTTATTTTTATTGTTTCTTTTATGATGACTTTACCTTTGCCTGCAATGGAGGAGATTTGTCCAGCTGCATTTTCCCTCTCCCTTTTTTAGCTGCTGTTGCTCCTTGCATTTCCTTTTGCAATGCAAGGAATCTATTTGGTCACTGCCAGTCCATGACCCATCATAATGTGCCCCCAGGAATGGATGTCCTCCTCAGTATCTCTTGCTCACTCTGATGCTCTGCATGATGTCCTTTATGTCACTGTTACTTGGCTGCTCACCTGATCTTTTTGTTCTGTGATCTTTGGTTGTCATTGTTGGGAGTTGGGAAGGAAGGGGGCTAATGGATGTCCATGTAGCAATGTTGAGTGGTTGCATGGGGTCTTGTGTAGAACAGGTCCTGCTTCTGGCAAGGACATGTGTATTTCACACAAACAACCTCATAGTAAATGTGATTCAAGAACATAAGAAAAGTAAGTATTAGGTCCCAAAATGGCAGATGTTAGTTTCCTTTCTTATTATTGCATTAGTATCAAAGCAAGCCACTGAAAATGGCATGCGTGAAGAGCTAATTTATCTCCTCTCGTGAGCTCTCATAGTAAGAGAGCTACCTTGTCGTAAATACAAAATCATTAAATGTCCTTTCCTGATAAATAGTCATTGTGCTTTACTTGGTTTATAAGAAGTCACAATATCAAGAGCGGCGTATGGCATCCCACTCCTTCCCTCCCACAAGTACTGAGAACCCAGGCACACTGAAGCACTCCAAGATAATGTCCCCTTCATCAAGACTGAGCTAGAATGGTTAATCTATGAGCTCCTGACTTTGTGTGGGAACCCTTCAGTTGCACTCCTTTTAGCACTCCTTGCTAGGCTACAAGCAGAGAGTTTACGTTTTCTCAGCAAGTATTTTGAGGTGATGTGTGTGCAAATTGATCTGCATGTGTCATTTGAAGTATTACTGACGTATTCACAACCTAGTACCAACTTTCAGCTTGTTTTAAGCCACCATCACTTCCATGGACTTGTACCAACAGTGGCTTTAGTCCCAAATCTTCCTCATGGACATTTTTATGGACACAAAGAGTGTATGTGCCTAGAATATCTGTACGTGTATAACACTTGCAAAATGTTTGTGGATATGTCTGTCTATGTATATATGTATATGAGAAAGACCTAAAGTGGGGAAACTGCTTCCTCACAACACGAGACTGTTGTGGCACTGTTTCTCTCAAAGGAGTGACACTGATTATCAATTTCAAGTACTTGTTGATGCTAATGATAGCATTGTTCAAATTACAGCAACCTCCCTTGTCTGTTTTAATGACGAGCCAGTGCTTTTCCTAGTGACCCTGTCTGATCCAGTCATTCACACTCAAACTTGCATAGAAGTTTGCCATCGGGAAAGCTCACGTTCAGTGAGTCTGATATTTTACACTATGCCATGGTCATATGCACTCCAGTAAAATCATTTACTGCTCATGGAGGTTGCTGAAGTGATTGTGCAGAGAAGTTGGAATTGAGTGACATGCTCCTAACTGGGGAATTACCCAGAGCGATCCAAAGCACAAGTCAAGCAGAGCTTAACCCAAAAATTCAAATCAGGAGGTGGCACTGGGCTTGGACATTGATTTACACAGAGGCGCTGAAAGAGGTGAATCCATGTTGAATCCATGTCCTATTTCGTGTGTGAGAATCGTAAGGAGAATATCTTCCAGGCTGAGCTCACCAGGAGGCTTTTATCTGTTTTCTGGATCTGGGCTGGATCCATGAAAGAGAAGCTGAGCTGTGGAGACTGATAGTGCTCTCATTATAGAGGGAAGCATTGTAGAAAGATGTCTGGAGGCCTTAAAAATTAAAGGAAGTGAAGTATGGTAAGTTGAACTGCCTCCAGGGGTTTTTCAGCAGTTGTATGTACTTGTAGGAATTCACCCCATCTTCCCTCAGTTGTGCTTGAAGCATCTAAAACCTTTAAATGGCAAAACATTAGACTGTCTCCTTTGGGCACGTAAAATTAAATAATGTAACTAACAAGAATTGTGAATAATGAGGAAAAATTAATAAAAAGAGATTCTTTGCAATTAAGAAATAAGACCATGGATTCACTATATTGGACAGCTATGACACAATATTTGTGTGTAAACCCAAGGCAGTCACTTAGCCTTTGTGCCCCTGTATTTACATCTGCAAAATGGAGATAAAACTATTTGTGACAGTTTTGAAGGTGCTTGGAAAGCACTTTGAGAGACCTTTGGACTTGCCAGGCATCGTCACTTCTGTATTATGTAGAGTAACTCAACGAAGTAGAAGGCCATAGATGAGAGACTCCAAAAGGTTATTTCAGAGAAGTGAGGAAAGGGCCAGAGTTCAGTATCAGACTGAGGTGCACTGGTAGAGATAATAAAGAGATGGCAGAGATGTGTAACTGCGGCTGGGCCTTGTAGATTTCATAAAAATGCAAAAAGGGAGAATAGAGAAAATGTCGAGAGCTTTCTGCAGCTCTGTTTTGCTCAGGAGGGAGGTGTATTTAGACACGTGCACCGCGGGAGCAGTAGCCGTGCTTTTCCCAGGAGCAGTGCGGGAGCTGGGGCTGTCTGGCTGTTTGCTAATCTGAAATCATTTGGTGGGAAGGGGTTATTGATTCTGGGTGAAAGAAGGGGGAGGATGCTGCCCACTGCAACACAAAGCATGTTTATCTAATAGGCTGATGACTCATGAAAGATAACATGTTATCCTAATGCTTCCTCTATTATCAAGTTATTTCAACACTATAATAAAAGGAGAGATACAAGCTGCTTTATCAGGATCTGTTACTTTAACCAGTGCTGTGTGTACACCGATGCAAGCAATGACACAAACCTAAGTACAAAGACATCAGAGCAGGTTAAGGTCAGAATTATTATTAT
>NW_010191661.1:17244-27714 GCF_000695765.1 Mesitornis unicolor | reverse complement strand
GGACGTACGCTTGTGTGACGCCACTGCGTGACGCTGGCCCACCCCGTCCCCCTCGGCGGCGCCAGGGTAGCGGGGAACGTAGCGCTTATGTCGCCTGGCTGCTTTGGGGCTAACGCCGAGGGGGCGGTGCTCTAGGGGCAGCAGCTCCTTTGGGCGTTCTGTGGTGAGGCCTGAGAGGTGCGTGGGGGCATCCCGTCCGGCGTCCCCTTCCGCTACCGGGGAGATAGGCAGGCACCCCTGGATGTGGGTCATCGTTCATGCGTGACGGCAGCAGTGACCCAGGTTGGGGAAAAGCGAGCGCAGCGCCGTCACGGCTGGGTAACCTGAAGGCGGGCGGGGTGCCAGTGCTGAGGCCAGGGCGTAGGTGCGGCAGGAGGTGTGAAGGGTCGCTGGGCTGCTGTCCTCACATAGTTTCTCAGCTAATGCTGATTGCCGAAGTGCTCAAGGACTTCATTGGTTTTGAGAGAAACATGCAAAGGCTGAGGGCAGCAAAAGCTAGGGCAGATGACTCAGGCTGACCAATTAATAATTATTCCATATCATAAACATCACATTCACTATACGTTGGGGAGTTTGATGGCGATGGGCTGCTTCTCCCTTCTGCTCCTTCCTCTTCTGTCTTCCATGGTTGATATCTCGAGACTTGTTTACCATCTTACACATGAGGCCTACTCCCCCACAATATTGGCTGAATATAACTTTGTGTACTTTATAGCTGCTATTAGTTTTTATTTCTATTAAATATTTTTCTATTTCAATCCATGAAACTGGGGTGGGGAGGAGGCATTGGGTGATAGAGCAACTGTATAAACCACAACAGCTTCGCAGGGGCGAGACCTGCAGCTCCGTTGCCTGGAGATCTCAGCAGTGTGGCAGCCAGGCAGTCATTACTCCAATGCAACAAGGCCAGCGACCTCTGCTGCTGTGCAGGCAGTTTGGGTGGCTGCAGCGGGCCAGAGTGTCCCCAGGCTAGAGCTACTGCCTTTGGGATGAGGTCCGAGAAGGGGACTTGCGTTGCCTGCTGTTGTCAGAAACAGTAGTAAAGTCTGCTGTATTAATTCTTGAATAAAGCAGGGTGTGCAACAGTAATCCACATGTCATTTAAGATAGAATGGTGTTTAAATGGAGGAAGACAGACTGTGTCCAGCTACTCATTAGACATAAAAAACTGAATGTTTCAACATGACTAAAGGGCTTGATAGACGTACAGGTAGTGTTGGTCACTTTTTCCAATATTCCGATATGATCCAGAAATCACAAGTATCAGAGAACATAAAAGATCAAAAAACTAAGTACTAAGTTCTACTAAAACAAATGCTTTTGGTCAAACCACTGAGATTTCCTGAAAGTCTAGAAAAGCCTACCCATAATAGCGCTGGTTTTAACAAATGTGACATGATTGTATCCAAGGACAAACATTTACGTGGCAACCTTTACTGCTATTTAAAGAGAGCCGTGTGAGGCTGAGTCAAAGACTAGTGATGAGAAAAAAGGAGAGGTCCCTGACTGGCAGTGGGTGTTCAGCAACAATAGACTTAATCCTTCACTGAACCAGACCTTGATCCTGTGGAAGCTATTGAGGCCAAATTCCTGTCGGTTTCAGTTAGAAGCTGACCTAAAAAAAGGAAAGCAGGCTTGGGCTCGTAAGGGATCTACATAGTTCAAGCAAAGCTACTCTCAATGCATGCAGCTTCGTAAGAGAAGCAGTGCCTTGGAAAACTGTACTTAGTGAAAAAGAAGTCCACGGCTCTGTTTGGATAGGTTTATGGCTGTTCACTGCAGCTGCAGGTCGACTGAGAAAAATGCAGTAGTGAATGCAAGATTTTATTTTAAGCTCCAGGAGTTATGGAGCAAGCATGGCATTTAAAGGGAATATCAGATAGTGCCAAAGCTAGTAGCAAAAGAATTAAATGCATTGCACCTTACTGGACTAAAGAAATAAGGCACACAGGTACCTAGTTGAACAGATTGGAATAAGGGGATCAAAAATGATCTGCTTAATTCTAGTAAATTTATACCTTCTAAAATGTTACCTGCGCTATTATCGCTCCTTATTACCAGCTCTTATTTCAGTCAGAGTGGGTATTATTTACATATCTTTTTTTCATGTTTCTGTTTTTGGCATGAACATATCCCTCTATTCCAAAGATGGCTGCTTTTACACGTATTAGTTTATATCTGTCTGTTATCATTGAAACCACCTCGTTTATCTTTTCTACCTCTGCTTGCCTGCTTGCTTCACAGTTCTGTTCTCTCTTAGATTTCTTCTTGGTTGTTTCTACTGTTGTTTACAGTGTCATCAATCTGGAATTTGTGCCTGATGCTTGCTACTAAATTATTAATGAATACAGTGGTTTGAAAAGTAAAGGTTCACCAGACTAATCCTCAAAAGTCACCACTTCTCCTGTGTCTGCAGTCCTGCCATTTATATTTTGCTGATACTTTGACAATGGAGAACTATTAATCCATATTTCAGTTTCTATTTATAAAGCATTTTTCTGCTTCTTCAAATGTATGTTATGCTATATAAACCTTTGCAGATACGCCATTGTCTGATAATCATCAAGAAGTCAATCCTTGCTGCACTTGACACAGTTAAGGAGAGAGGGGAGAAAACCAGTTTCCTTCTGCTGTGGTTTTGAACCAGTTTATCTCAAAGCAGTGTGAGGAGTTGGTGTGGAGACCCTCATAACTGCTGCAAGTTACACTAGCAGTAAGGAAGTGGATGACACGTGGTATCATTCCCCTCCTTTCCACACTCCTGCACCTTCAACAAGCCCTCTGTACTGAACAGAGAAGGTGTAAAGCTGGCCACGTGCCCCTCTAGTGGAAGTGTGCCCTTGGCTCTTCCATGCTAGCAGCCAGAGAGAGGCTGATGTTCAAGTTCCAAATTGTAAATACACTAAACACAATTTCTGATCTTGTTGCAGTGACACATGCGTTCCCTGAACTCCTTTTGCTTGTCGCTCACTGCAGTCCTTTCCTCTAAGCTACTGTGCAACATGGGATCCCCACCTTACACTACTATTCTTATTACAGTGATAAATTTTTTACTGTAATTGAAGATACACAAATTTTCTAGAATTTTTTTTTTCAAATAATATATATGGTCTTACAGTCCGCAACACAAGCTTGTCCCTTGTGCTACAAGTGTTTTAAGCATGCTAGGAGTGCAGATGCAGAACAAAGTGTAAAGGCCCGAATTGGCATCTGAAAATCCAACTACTGTACCTTGTATAATTTCTTCGTTTTGCTTACATAATCTAGATATGTAGCAACGTCTGCAAAATAAACAGTTACTTAACAGTTTTGGAAGGATTGTGTTGGTTAGTCACGTGAACAATATCATTTTGCTTTAAAAACTGAAAGATGCTTGATGCTTTGGAGGAGAAGTGGGAGAAGAGGAGCTGAGGGCAAGTACTCTTTCTCAGTTCTCAATCTGTTACTTTCTCTGGATCCGTACCCATTTTGTCTGTGAACTCCCAGGGAGAGATTCTGATTGTTTTGCTTTCATTTAGTGGCAGTAAAAAATTCCACACAGCATACAAAACAAATTTATTTTATTGCCCCAGTTGGCAGGCAAGGTAAAATTTTCTTCTGCCAATAAGTAAACATTGACTTTTTCCATTATCCCAGCTGTCAGAGTCATATCAGAGTGTATGTTACTGTTGAACTGAAGTCATCCATATGGTGATACAGACAAGCAGAAAAAACCACACCACAAAACAGTTACTGCCTTACAGTACAGTGCGTTTAAAACTTTTAGTTTTCCAGGCAGAGAGTTTCCAGGACTAAAGCCAATAGCAAATCTTATGCCTTAGTCTCAAGACCACTAGGATCTTTTCTCTTTGACTTCCTCCCCATCAACAGGCAATATTGACCTGATATTTGAGATCCTCAAAACATTGAAGTTTACAAAAAATATAAGGTTAGATTTTGGGTTCCTTTTAATGTGGCCTCCAAGTTTTGCATGTATAGGACTTCTAATAACGTATAACTACATATAAAATGCAGTTCTGTAGTTATAAGGCAGACTTTGTTTTAACATTATGGAAGCTGGGATCCTTGTATAATCGTAGAATAATTAAGATTGGAAAAGACCTCTATGATCATCAAGTCCAACCATCAACATACCATCACCATGCCCACTAAACCATGTCCTGAACATGTGCATCTACACATTTTTTGAACACCTCCAGGAATGGTGACTCCACCACTTCCCTGAGCAGCCTGTTCCAATGCTTGACTACTCTTTCAGTAAAGTAATTTTTCCTAATATCCTATCTAAACTTCCCCGGCACATCTTGAAGTCATTTTGTCTTGTTCTATCGCTTGTTACTTGGGAGAATAGACCAGCACCCACCTCACTACAACCTCATTTCAGGTAGTTGTAGAGAGCAATGATGTCTTCCCTTAGCCTCCTCTTCTCCAGGTTAAATAACCCCAGCTCCTTCAGCCACTCCTCATAAGGCTTGAGCTCCAGCTCCTTCACCAGCTTCATTGCTCTTCTCTGGACACACTCCAGCATCTCAGTGTCTTTCTTGCAGTGAGGGGCACCAAACTGAACACAGTATTGGAGGTGTGGCCTCACCAGTGCTGAGTACAGGGGCGTGATCACTTCCCTGGTCCTGCTGGCCACACTATTTGTGATACAAGCCAGAATGCTATTGTCTGCCTTGGCCACCTGGGCACACTGCTGGCTCACATTCAGCCTATCCAGATCCCTCTGCAGAGCCATCCTACCCTCAAGCAGATCAACACTCCCACCCAGTTTGGTGTGTCTGCAAACTTACTGAGAGAGCGCTCAATCCCTTCATCCAGATCATTAATAAAGATGTTAAACAGAACTGTCCCCAAAACTGAGCCCTGGGGAACACCGCTTGTGACTGGCTGTGAACTGGTTTTAACTCCATTCACCACAACACCCTGTGCTTGGCCCTCTAGCCATTTTTTTTTCAATGTTTAGCATAAGTTTATTTGCACAAGAATTTAAGAATCATTAAGATCTGACCCCCAGCTTCCAAGAATGACAAGTGAACACCGCAGTCCAGAACAGCAAAGTTATTGTGACCAATCTCACATTTGGGCTCATCACAAATCCAAATATTTCTAGTACCTTGTTTTGCAAGATTAATTAAAAAAAAAAGACTCACTTCTTCCGAAGAAGCATGAGACAGATTTTCCAAGACCTTACTTGTTTTAGTAGTAAAAAGTAATATAAGATATAAACATAGACCAAAAAAGCCTCATAAATTTCAATAGAAAGTGCAATTTTAATCAGAAAAAGATGAGCCCAATCCTGACACTTCAGTGAGTGGCCTTTTCTTCCAATATGAGTGAGAAAAACCAGAGTGCTACATCTATTCCCCCCAAAGCTATAACTATATCCCAGCATCCCACCCTATAATTAGTTTCACTGAAATTAAAGAATATATATGAATTACACTTCACCATATCTAACAAATGGTTGAGTAAGACTTAGATGCAAAGGCTAGAAGTATTACTACCCATTTGGCTCTCCCAGTGCCCAAATTAGAACAAGTTGCCTGTGACTATGGTCAACGTTTTGCTTATTCCTTTGCTAACAACTATGGCACCCTGATTGAATGAACTGAGTGAGTGGGATACTAAACAAGTACCATCAGGACACTGACAGCTTACAATTGAAGCAATTTGTCCAAGTTCTCTTGTGCATACATCTTCAGAAACAAAATCTTGAAAACTTGCTGAAGTTACATTTTTGACAGATGGAAAAACTGTTAATCGCAGAGAGGAGAGAGCACACTCCTGACTACATTTAATTTAGTGGAAGTAAAGAAAAATATCAAAAATACATTGTTGCCGTCTTCCTCTTTCACTTGAAGAGTAATGAACCAGAAAGTGCAATTTCCTTTTGTATCACTAGAGGGTATATGGTAACTGTAGGGAAGCCGAGCTCTCAATTTATTTATTTTTTTTTATAGAGCATAGCTACTGCCATCTCTCCTTTTCCAGCTAGTGTGCTGACCAGACTCCTGGCTTACAGAGCCAGCAGTGTGCCCTTGCAGCCAAGAAGGCCAATGGCATCCTGGGGTGTATCAGAAGGGGTGTGGTGAGTAGGTCGAGAGAGGTTCTCCTTCCCCTCCACTCTACCCTGGTGAGACCGCATCTGGAATATCGTGTTCAGTTCTGAGCCTTCAGTTCAAGAAGGACAGGGAGTTGCTTGAAAGAGTCCAATGCAGAGCCACAAAGATGATGGAGGGAGTGGAGCATCTCCCTTATGAGGAGTGGCTGAGGGAGCTGGGTCTCTTTAGCTTGGAGAAGAGGAGACTGAGGGGTGACCTCATTAATGTTTATAAATTTGTAAAGGGCGAGTATCAGGAGGAAGGAGCCAGGCTCTTCGCGGTGACAGCCAGTGACAGGACAAGGGGCAATGGGTGCAAGCTGGAGCATAGGAGGTTCAATCTGAACATGATGAAAAACATTTTTACTGTAAGGGTGACAGAGCACTGGACCAGGCTGCCCAGAGAGGTTGTGGAGTCTCCTTCTCTGGAGACATTCAAGACCTGCCTGGACGGGTTCTTCTGCAACCTAGTCTAGGTGATCCTGTTCTGACAGGGGCGTTGGACTGGATGATCTTTCGAGGTCCCTTCCAACTCCTAAGATTCTGTGATTCTGTGAAATGCATGTGAAATTTTTCCTAACAACTAAACCCTCTTGTTGCTGTATCAAAACCTGTATCCTCTTGCAGTCAGTGGCAAAACTTGCTGAGTGATTCTGTGCTGATCTTTTCAGGGAAACTGCACACGAATTAGGCCTCTAGCTCAGGGTTATATTTAAAAAGAGGAACTCTACTGAAATGCTTGAGAACACCCACACTTTATTGGAAAGTTAGCAAGGTCTTCAAACTGCGTGTATCAGACTCCCTGAGTTACCTGCTGGTGAGGTCTCAATAGGCATAAATGTCCTTGCAGACAGGAAAAATAGAAATACGGGCTTGTAATTTTAGTAATGCTCATATGAAGTACCATATTGTTGCTATGCAAGCAGTTGTTTTTACACTAGAGGGCACATTATTACTTTTGCAGGTAATATTTTTGAATACTACAACTGCACAATCAAAGCAGCTTCTCTTACAGCAATTAGAAACAATAGAAAACAAAAGGAATAAAATAGGTAGACTAGAAAAATAAAGTAAGAAAATAATAGAACAAACAAGCAAGGGACAGCCAAAACAAACTCCATAACAATATTTTTTCCCCCAGAAATTATAAGAGGATCAATATGAACTTTAGCATCTTAGAAAAATTCTGTCGTTGAATCCATTAAAAGGCTGACATGACTCAAGAAAGATTCCTTGCCTGAGCTTGTTAGGACCTGGTAACACTGCAACCTTAGGATCTAAAAGCCTTCTAACAGATAAGACACTGGCTAACAAGCACCCCAGTATTCTGATTAGCAAGAGAGATGGTTTTGTTATTATTTTATTAAAGAACCAATAGCATTTTATGCTGTTTTGTTTGGGTGAAGAGTTCGACAACTTAAATGAAGCTATTTCCACTTTCCAATTATGCTAATTACATTATAGTTTGAAACTTTTCAATTCAAAATTAAAACGTTTCAGGATGACTCTGTCCTCTAGGCTTTACTTGTGTGAAAAGGGTCACATGAGCACAATTTATGGACACAATTCCACAGTTAAATGTTATTTCTCCTTTTCCACATAGAAGCCAACATTTTCTTGGTACTTTTTAGAAAACAAAAATTTTAAAAGCACCCATTTTTCAGAGGTTACTTTGCTGTTCAATGGTTTGTACTTTTTACGTTCCCTTGGTCTCTTCTATGCTTAGACTCTGTGGCTTTTTGAGTGAGAGGCCCTTTCATTATGGTGGGCAATATCATCTGAATTTTTCATAACAGTTTCTCACAGTGTCACCACAGTAGCATGAAACATTTTGGAGGACTCCACGTGCAGGGCTCTGTTCTGCACAGCCTAACCCTGCTATGCCTTTGCTCCCCTCAGTCTTCTCCTCAGAGTTTGGCAGGGCTGTGTTCTTGGATGGTGTGTCCTTTCTGCCCCAGTAATGGAGAGAGACCAAAGGGATCTCAGGAGGAAAGAGAGTGAGGAATGGGGCCACACAGTGTCTTCCCAAAAGCAAGTTTCATTTTCTGGGCACAGGGAACAGATCTATTTATGTAGTACTTAAGAATA
The DNA here is from genome assembly GCF_000695765.1 of Mesitornis unicolor. NCBI lineage: Eukaryota > Metazoa > Chordata > Aves > Mesitornithiformes > Mesitornithidae > Mesitornis > Mesitornis unicolor. The sequence continues at coordinate 19,523 of NW_010191661.1, read as the reverse complement.
CCAAGAGAAAATGTTTTCTGAAGATGTCTAGAGCTATGGTATAGAAAAGTGAAAGCCACTATGGCACTCAAAAGAAAAATTCATCTCAGCCCCAACAGGTAGCTTTGTAATGTGACAGCATCTCTGTTTCTTGAGTAAGGAATAACAGCATGATGTTAAGAAAATAACTGTAGTAAATGTTCTATTTGAAGTCTAATCTCTCTTTGTACACTCACATTTCCCAGTGAGATGCCCACGATGGCTGATGTTACAGATAATGCAGGACTAGGTGAGCTTGTAATGCACTTTTCAGCTTTGCAGTTGAAGTAGTACTGCTGTGGAGAAATGTTGACAGCTTCATGTTATTTGAATCTTTAAATGCCAATAGTGTAGACTAAATAAATGTCAGTGAGAAGGAGTTTCTTTTTATGACTTCAATAGGCTTTTCTCCATAAAGAAGGAATGGAAGATGGAATTGTTACAACAAAATGTTAGAAGGATATTAATGTCAATCAATACTTAAATAATTATGATAATTGCAATTTTAATGACTGTCACCTCTAAGAACCACGCAGTGTGGGACAGTCAATGCAGAAGTGATGTTGCAGATGGAGTATCACTTGCTTTCACATCTATTTTATAAAGTGTTCTTGGACAGTATGACAGCATAGCACAGAAAAGTACATTTCTTAGTGGCATGAACTCTGAGCTGACAGGAGTTCATTGAGGATTTAAAGCATGTGTTCATCAGTAATGCTGCACTGCTTGTTATATCTTAGAGTTAATTTATTAGTTAAATTGGGTGAAGGGAAATAGCATCCATAAACACTGTTAAGGGGATGTCCAGCATAGCTTGCAAAATAACCATCTGGATGTGAAAAAGAATAAAGTAAAAAATTCATAGTTCTGATTACCCACATAGCCCCCAAGCCAGTACTTACACACAGCCTTACATTTATGCTTGCAAGTAGTTGCATTAGATCCAGCAGGACAGATTGCCCAAGGGACTGTCTGTGTGTGTTTAACTGTGCTGCCTTGCAGTCTACTTGGGCTGCTCCAAGGCACATATGAAGGGTTTTGTGCCTTCTTCTATGGAAGGGGAGAGGAAAGGGTCTGAAAACACGATAGTGCAATTAAGCTCCCTGTAGGTCCTCCCCAAGAGGGAGAGAGAGACAGAGAAATCTGCATCCTGGTTGAGTTCTCTAACAACCCAGCTTAAAAATGGCATGAGCAGGCTGCACTGCTAGAACTGTTTGTCAGGAAGAGGTGCTCCAGGAGAAGATAAATTACTTCTAATCTTGAGCCAAGGGATGCATTTTCTGCAGCCTAGACTGTGATACCCATTCCTTCTGTATGCTTAATGCCTTAACTTAGGCCATTCCTGGCTCATCCTGTTGGCTCTAGTAGTCTTCATTGTGCTGACAGAGGGCACATCAGTTCTGTGGATTTCACTGAATGACAAAAATTAGCTGCAGCAATGTTGTATTACCTCTCTGGACCCAAAGGAAAAAGGCAGGCAAAAGAAAGCAAAAGGCAGAGAAGGAAAGTTCACAAGAGGATTACAAGTACCTGTGGGATCCCAAATTCAGGAAGTACAGCTTTCTAAGCTCTGCTCTGATATGAGCTTTGACAAATTAGCAGTCAATTTACCTACCTGTGAGATGGATTGTAATACTCACCTGTCTCACAGGGACCTTGTGAGGATTCATTAGTTACAGTCCTTTGAAGATGGAAAGTTCAAAGTGATCATGTTCTGCTGACACCATAATTCTCACCAGGTTCATGTCATCAGGGGACACTGAGGAAAGCAGTTGTTTCTAAACTTCAATTACTTATCATTTACTGTCTGTTATGTATGCTTGAGTTTAAATGTCCTTGGATTTTCTTTACCATGCTTTTTTCTCTTTAGTTTGGTTGATAGGATCTCAAGATGAAATTAATTCAGTCTGTGGTGGAGCTATCTGAGGAATTGCTACACGTGAGCCTTAGCCTTTGTGTGCATCAGTTCATGATTACTGGTCTCACTTTAATTTAAGTGAGATAGAAGGTGGTATTCTAGGGTTTCTTATTGTGTGAATTAAGTCTCTTGGTGCATCTGTAATGTTAGCTTGAAGTTTTTTTGTGGGTTTTGGTCTGTTTAATAATCCTGAAAAGCTTCTCATGTATTAATGCATCATTAATATGCAAGAACGTGTATTCTTTTGAAGTGTTAAGGTAAATAGATTAGGCATTTTATTATTTTATTTTAAGTTCTCACACAAGCTGTATTTTTAGAAGTGTTTGAATTACATGGAGCATTG
>NW_010191661.1:0-17213 GCF_000695765.1 Mesitornis unicolor | reverse complement strand
AAAGAGCAATGGAATAAGGTATTCTTGCTTCTTGACTCCCAGCAGTGCTGATAAAAGCCATGAGGGATTCATATTAGAAACAGATGGATGAGGAGTCTCAGTCCGCCATCCTTCCTGGTTTTAAATAGGATGTTACTTTGGGCTCAGTTCTGGCTCTTGTTCTTGCTGGATAGCACTTAACTCTAGAATTAGTTTCACTTATTTCAGTTAATTAATTCAGCCATACAATTATAACTTCTTTGCTTGCTGTTGTCCTCTCTCTAAGGGCGTTGTGATAGACTTTAAAGTCAGGTAAAGGAAATGACTGCACAATTTCCATTAACCTTGAGACAGACTCTGAAAAATCTCACTTTGCATGTCTTCCTTTTTTGTCACCATTTGTCACCAGTGATTTTAGCTGTGTATTGGGTAATGCCATAGGGACACACTGACAACTAGCATAGGTCAGTGCAGTTCTGTGGAATTTAGCAGACTTTCAGCTTACTCGCATCAGCAGTGAATAATATGTAGCTTTAAACATCAGAGCATGGGAACAGCAAGATGACTAGGTTGAATCCATCCCCAGCTTAAATTCCTGGATTTATATGAGGGCCGAATTTATGGCATCTATTTACCTGGGGACTTGAAGCTACCCTCATTCATTTTGAGCAATGCATTACAGCTGTGAGAGCTTATAACTCCTTGAGTTCCAGTGAAGTGACAGGGAGCTACACCTGCTGCCGATTCATTCCTATGATTTCATCCAAGACTCCAACACAACTGGTCAGTGAAACAAAGTTGAATCAGACTGTAATATATTAAACAGTGAGTAGTAAGACTATAAGAGGTGATCAGATATGAATGAATGAGTTAACTTCATTCTGATTTGTAGTACAGACTCCCAAGAGCTATAGATTTCAAAGATTAAGCAGTACATTTTATAAGAGACATAGTGTGCTTGGTTTGAGAGACGATGATGAATGGATCTGCACTTTCATTTGCATTTCCATAGCATGGAAGGTATCCCTGTGTTTTTAAGTTATGCATGCAGTTGCATACATCCTTTTGTATGCAGTTGTGGATGCTTCATGCTCTGTGTTCTGTGGCAAAATTTCTGTCATGCTTAGGCCCGGCGAAGTAGATATTCAGTGTAGGTTCAGGTAAATAAACACTGGTGGTTTGGGTTCAGCTTGATTTGACATTGACTAATTGTGTTGATGGAGCAACTGTTTGCGTTATCTAACTCATTATACCTCATTAGTCCCATTTCAGTTTCTAGTTTACTGTAAAATGGCAGCAAAAGGGATAAAGTACAGAACTGTATAGGAGGAACAGGAAGATTAGCCAGCTCTGCAGAGGAGTATTTGGGACACAGGGTATCTGGACAGATATTATGGACAGTCTGGGATTCCTAGGTAAGTGCAGAAGCTGGATGTTTCTGCTGAAAGGTCTAGCAGCAGGATGATGGCTTATTCTATAGTTTTACCTGTTATCATCAGGATTTATTCTTCAGTGAGGTGTGTGGCATCTGTCATTATTCTTCTTTAATTAGCTTAAGAGCTGCTGCATATTTAGGAGCCCAGATTCTGTTTTTTCATTAAGATTATCTCTGGCATTGGGATAGAAAGCTCTTGAAGCTAAAATAAGGGTGTGAGAGAGCCTGCAGCTTTATGCAGAACAAGAATTTATAAAGGAACATTCTTTAATAGTCACCCAGGTAAGATGTAGTAACAGTCAAGATCTCTCTGAAAAATGCGAAAGCTCATATGGGAGCGATGCCTGGGATGATATTAGACTGAGATGGGCAGAGAAGGGAGTACGCATATTTTAAACTAATTTAAAATTGTTAACTTGGTTTAGACTAAACACACAGTCCAATTATGACAGCTTAAGAGCTTATGCTCTTAGTTGAATACCCATAACTGTCTTTGTATAAACTTTTAAACCAGAAGGAAGTTGCTTAAAACTAGGTCACACTGGATGAGATTCGAGTCTTAAACACACTTCCATTTCTGTATGTAGGTGTCTATAGGTATGTCACCCATTTAAGTCTATGGAGATGTAGGTAGGATTCAGGTTCCTGTGTACAGATGTCTTGTGCCTTTTGAGTGCTGAGATGTGCACTTGGCACTGCTACATCTGACACAAGGCTTTCAGGATACCCATGTCCCTCTGCAGTGGTGGGCAGGCTGTCAGAGGGCATCTTGGATGGCACTTCATGCTGTGTTCAGACAGCTGCACTGAGCTCCTGGGCAGGACAATCAGAAGAGTCTCTGGACCAATTCACTTTACCCTAAAGTAGACACCAAAGGCAGGAATACAGCTGCTGTGACATCTAATGCCACTTCAGAGGGTAGGTGAGAGCCACGCATCATTGCCGCTATAACACAGGTCTTACCGGAGACCTGTGACCTTTATGAAGTGTTGTCTGGAGGTCAGATGGGATATGATAGAGAATGTAAAATGGCCCTGGGCACCTACATTTGGACAACTGAATCACCCTCCAGGTTCCACTGGCTGTATTCACCAATGCTCCGATGACAGTAACAGGACTTTAGACACTTAAACTGTGCTGACACCTCCATGGAGACAGTGAAAATTAGGTACATTCCTCTCAGATTGGACCTCATCGTTTATCTCAGAGCTGAAACAGACAGGTCATGCACAGAGGCTGGCTCAACCAATGGGTTGTGCCTCAGTAAGTCACCAGTTCCTGCTCCTGAGGCTGTCCTATTTTGCTGGGAACTGTGTTTGCCCGTGCCCAAGCAGGCATGTGCTCGTAGAAGCCAAAGGTCTTAAAGGCAGGTGTGAGCATAAGAGAGGATGTTGCTAACAGGGCTGATTGATTGACAGCTGCTCCACTGGTCAAGGTTGCAAAGGCATTTTTGCACTGGAGAATTGCATCACGAGCTTACACTTGTGATCTTTTTCATATACAATGAGCTATACATAAACATTTCTGCTGTATGATGTCAGCGAAGAGACTGTACAATGTATATAAGGAACACCATCTTTCCACTGTCCATCTGTGGGTAGTAAGGTGGAATAACACCATAATAGAATACTTACCATAATATTCTTTAACAATGGAAGTCTTGCTGATAGTTGAGCATATTTAAATTAGGAGATGCAGTTTCTCCTGATGCAGTGAAAGACAGTATTGTTGACTGCCAGTAACCATAACTTTACAGGTTATTTCTGCTATGTATGAGCCATGCTCTTGTTTGATTGAATTGATTTACCCAATAATTGAAGGCTTATTGTAATATAATTGTAATTGTAATATACTGTGTTATTTCTGAACAATAGAGAAGTAAAGGCTAAAGGGTATGCAGTGGAACAAATAACCTCGTGCATGCAAATAAATTATCCGGTTGCTGTTATAAACAAGAAGCATTGTGTTCTGCCAGACTTGCAACAAATAAATCATTATCTGTCTGGCCTGTGCAATAATCTCTATTTCCAAAATTAAAACCATAATTAAGCTATTATTATGAGTCCACAACACAAGAATGAAGAAAATGATAGTGTTAGGCCCCTCTGAGTCTCAGATCCCCAATTAGCAACTCCTGAATCAGTGGTTCAGATTTTTCCCACATAAGGATTGCTTTGCCTGACTTTCTGTTGGTTATGGAGGCATCACCCCATGGGCCTGCTGAGTCACTGTAACACTTCTCTCATCACCCACCTGCCCAGCAGTACATTGCCAGGAAAGACAAAGTCTAGTTGAGATGTGCTTCAAACACCCTGGGAGGTGACTTAGGCTCTGTTACTGGAAACCAGAAAACTATGCAGGAACCCTCTGACTGGGAAACAGTGGTCACAGATTTATTTTTTTTTCTAGCTAATAAAAATGGGCTGAAATCACTTCCTAAGCCCTTCTTCAGGATTGCATTTCACTTTCTTTTGGGTCCAGCTGGAAGTCTTGGTCTTGGTCATTGTGTCTAAATAGAAACATGGAAAATAGAATAAAAAAAGATGTAGGTGATCTTTCAAGGTGTCTACCACAAAGCAGGCCCTCTCAAATTACAGTTGAGAGTATATGGATCTGTTAATATATGTATTTGTCCACATCCTCATTATTGTCAGGTGTTAAGGCCGAGATCTTCATATGTTTCATATGTGTTAATAATGCACTATTGAACTTAAAAAAAAAAATGTTGTTCAGATCATCTGGACATATTGACAAATAGTAAAAGTTAGTAAGAAGTCCCTTGATAGATCTTCAGTATTGCCTAAGCTGTTACAGAAAATAAATGAGTGAGAACACTGTAGCTAAGGAATTTCCTGTTTTAGTGGCCAGCCCAGCCTTAAACCATGACAGCTACATTATCTAAAATGGCTGATGGTGAAAAAACAACTTCAAATTCTGAAATACAGACTGCAGTGAGTCAGAACATATAGAGAACAGTGTTACTGTCTCTCAGTTGCATACTGCCTCCAGGTTTAAGGCTGAAACTGATTGAGCAAAGAGTCTGGAATACTCTGCATGGTAAGTTCAAAACAAAAGCAAGGCAACTAAGTTTTTTGGTTTTGTAATAGAAACTTTGAGGGAAAAACATGATCCAAAGCAAGCAGTAAGGACATTCAAGGTAAAATATGTTTTACCAGCGTATTAGCATCACTAAATTTTCTATCTCATCTGTTATTTCTGTAGCTTCATTCTTCCTCAATGCTTCCTCCAGCCTAACAGCTGATTAAGTATTGATCTGGGATACTGGCTCTCTCCTGTGATTCATATCCTTTAGTCATGATGTAAGGCAATGTCTTTTGACAGCTGGTGTATTACTGGGAAGTTTGTTGAGACTTTTCAGAGTGCTGTGAAAAGTCAGTGATTGCTCAAGTGCATAAACACGTCTATCCCTCGGCTCCACTGTGTCAGACAAACACTGTACATTGCCAACATCTATAAGCCTTTGCAGCAAGTTGTGAACAACACAGCCTTGAAGGCAGTTACTAGGCTCTTCTTTGCCCCCTGTGGTGCCTTTGAAGTGGCTCCTTTAACCACCACTGCCTTCCTCAAAATTGCCCTTCCTTTTGCCCACGTCAGTTCTCCAGCCACATCACTTTCTGCCCTGCACACCCGTATTTTGTCAGTGAACATACCTAACACTGCTCAGGCACTGATGCCACCCACACGTGCAAGAGATCTTGGGACAGGATTTTTTTTAAGTCGATGTTCCTTTACTTCCCAGCCTTGCGATCCTCATTGCTTTAGCCTGCGTGGCCTAAATTGGGACAGTCTTACAGTAGGATCACTGCCCTGCTCCGATCTCCGCTCCATGCTGGGGCACTCAGCTGTGAACTCAGCTGTCTACTACTTGTCCTGGTTTTTCTGGGATAGAATCATAAAATCAAATCTGTACTTGGGAAAGCTGCATTTTTGAGAAGACTACAGCACTCAATTTGATGGGAATAAAGTTGGTAAGACACTTTGTTTCAGTTTGTGGCAAGCACTGGCGTGCAGGTTGCCCCAGTGATCAAGGTCTTTAACAGTATTGAGTTAGCCAGGAGCAGAAGCTAGGAGAGGCAAAAGCCAGGGCAGCTGACCCAAACTGGCCAACAGAATTGTTTCGTACCATAAATGTCATACTCTATAATTTGGGGAGTTTCCTGGAGACAGCCCTTTTTCCTCGATGGTCACCAGCTTTGGGAGGGTCTCGCCCACTGTTCTGCTTTTGAGGCCTGCTCCCCCATTTGTTGCGATCATTCTGTTCTTGCTGGAGCTGTGGTGCTCGCAGTGTTTGTATATGGACTGAGTATAACTTTGTGTGTTTTATATTAATATTGGTATTAATATTAGTTTCTTAATACTATTTTATTAAAACTGTTTTTGTTTCAATGCATGAGTCTCCTTTCCTTTTCCTGATTCCCCTCCTTGGGTGGGGAGGGATCATCAGGTCAGCTGCCTAAATGAAGACATAGTCCAGTGAAATGTCACTGTCCTGAATCTTGGTATTTGAAGTACTGGTCTCTCTCTGTCCCTTCACATGTGTTTCTTTGGCTTCTAGATCACAACATATGCATGAAATGGCACACCTGCTTGGGTGGATGTAGGCACTGATGCACCCAGCTGGGGATTTGGTCCTAAAATTTGCTTTCTACTTCTGACTGTGCTAGGCAGCAATTTGCTCTGCTTTCTGAGGATCTCTGCATGGACCTTGCTTTCAGGATACACTTTGGGGAAGGAAGACTCTCTCAGTATTGGGAATTGCCATACGTGACAAGGAAGGAAGGAGTTGAATTTCTAAACTAGCCCCACAGCTTTCAAGAAATCTAGGACAGTCCTTTATTTTCATTAATTTCATTTCACTAATTCCATTAAGTGTTATGTAAAGCTGCGATTCTGGCTGCTAACAGATACCACTGATTTGGTGGCACATCTGTATGAAAATAGTACTGTCCTACCGAGGATTTAAGAAATCATAAGCTGTTTGTCTGCACCCTTCCTGCTGCCAAAATCAGGAAGATGAACTAAAAATTTTAAGTTCAGAAATTTAAACAAGTCACTCAATGAGCAGCAAAAATAAGGAAGCCAGATTTAATTTGGATTTGTGTCTTTGGGCCCCATCCCTTCTCTTTTCCCTTGGTGACCCTGCCTCTGCTGCATGCTCCCCACAGCACCCTCGCAGACAGGTCTGGAAGTCTGTACCTGCTGACTGGCAGCCTAGCATCTGTCTGTCAAATGCCTACCTTGTACAAAACTAATTTTCTTAATTTCTGATTTTTTTTTCCCAAATCAGGGTGAAACTGGCCAGCATGCTGAAAAGTTTTGTTCCTCTAAGAAAGGAAATGATCAAGTTTATGTTTTGTATTTGTACTCTGAATTTAGAGGCTTCAGTGTTCGTTTCAGACATGGAGAAACAGGGAGGGTAAATTTTGTTTGGAATAGAATAGGAAAGCTCCAATTCTTGCCTAAATGTGTGAATATGGGAGTTAGGAATGCAAGCACTGCATATCCTGAGAGAGGGTAAAATTGTGAACTGGCTACAGATGGGATAGAAGGGATATTTTGGTTTTACCTACCTAGATTTCTCAGTGTGTTTGCCATGTGCTGCATTTTTATTTTTGCTACCTGCCTTCAGTGATTGTTGCTGTTTATTATATCCAGAAAAGGGGAAATTTATACATATAAAGAATTCCTTAATTCTGTTTCCTTCAGCTATCCTCCAAATTATTCTTGCTTGTGGCCATATCCCTCTCATCCTTGGCAGTGTTGCTGTATGTCTATTACCTGCTTCATAGATGCAATTAGATGTGGGAACTTATTTCTCAGGCTTTGACCATTCTCGGTGCTTTTGTCCACAGTATTTCCAGTTAGAACACCTCTTTCCTGAACTGTGATACCTTAAGGGTACTTTGTAGTTCGGCTGAGATTTCTAGCAGTGCTGGGTAGAAAAGAAGAAATTTTTCCAGTATATTCCAGGCTATGCCCTTGTGCCTTTGTCCCAGTATGATGTTCAGTTTCTTCATGGTATCATGACACTGCATTCAGCTGGGAAGTACCACTGCTGCCTAAGGGGCCCTTTTTTAATTCCTCTGTATATTTGAATACTCCTACCTTCAGGTAGTGTGCTGCATTCTCCCCTTTGAATTTCACCTTGCTGCTTCACAGAAGCCCACAGGAGCCTTCTCAGCCTTCAGCTGCAGCCTGCCCAGAGGCACATTTTTGTGCTGTGCTGAGCAAAGAGACTGCGTGAGCTTCAAACTAGCTCCAGCACAGCTCGTGTGAGGGAGCATGTGTTTGTGCTGACAGCTGTATATGGAATTATAAGTCACTGTTATTGCTTGCACAAAAAAATGATATGCAAAGACAACTATGGACGTGTGTCACTGAATTTAAAAAAAATCAAGTTCAAAGCTGTTTAAGAAAATACACAGTGGTGTCAATGCATCTTCTAAATAAGCTACTTTATCTAGATGCTTTGCATTACCCATTGCTGTATAGTAAGCCAAGAATGTCCACTTTTCAAACTAATATTGAAATTCCTCATGATACTGTCAACTATTTATCAAAACATGGCGGTTATTGGTTTCCCCCAGAGGGAGACAGCTGAAGGATGATGACGATGCTTCTGCAGCTCCCACTCATAATAAAAAATAATACAATGCATGGTGCTACTAGTGTGATTTTTTTTATGAAATAACATTTCGGTAAAAGCTGGTTACAAAACACACTAAGTATAATTTATAAGCCTGAAGTTGTGACTGTCCAGCATTCCTGACCAATGACTTGTTTATCCTTGTAGTCAGAAGACAAAGCTTTCTGTATTGAAAAATAGTTGATACCTCTTTAATTACAGCTTAGGTACAATGTGGACATTGTGCTTTTTAACCACCCACTGACAGTAACTAAAGTGCAGTGGACCTGCATTTCCTAATGTATGAAATCGCTCCTAGGATTCTGCCGGACCCATGAGAAAATTGCAAAGAATTCTGTCTTATCCCTGAGCAAGTGTGTCTTGGCTGAATAAAACTTCTGTGTCTTTCTAAAAGCGTCATTCTTAAGAACTTGTACTGAGATGGCCCCCTAATGGTGTACCTGAATCTGAGCTTAAGGTGCCCAGCTGACTTTCATATACTCACTTTTAATTATCGTTCTTTTCTTTCCCCCCAGGATTAATTTTGAAAATTAAGTCTCAGGGTGCATGTGCTTAAGGATTTGTCTTGTGTTGATGTTTCTCCCTTGTATAAAAAAGCAAAACAAAACAAAACAAGAAACTGATCTCTCAAGTGAGATTTCTACTACCCTGAAAATACTTGGCTCTTTTTTTCCCTTCCCTCTAGCCAGTGAGTACAATATGTCTAGACTTCAGTAATGTGTGCCTAATGCACAGCAAGTGTAAGGTGATAGGAAGCAGTGTTTGAAAATAAAGCACAGATGAGAGATGCTAATTACATCATTTGGTACACTACTGGAGCTCAGATAATGCCAGTAAGGTAGAAGGACTCACAAGAGTAAAATATTTACTTGTACTTAAGGTGATCTGGAGAGCTATCACCAAAAGATACTGCAAAGAGGATTTGTCAGGATGGAGAACAGCAAGTGGCTCAGCCATCACTATTAATTAACACAAATGTAAACAACTTAATTAGTATTCAGGAAGACTGCTTATTTATTAAGTGAGCTGAGCACCCGTGGTGAGGAGAATGGTACAGAACTAACACAGTATATTGCAAACATGTAGAAATGGGCCAAACCTGTGCCCAACAAGTCAGGCTGTGCTCTTGGGATTCATTTCAGGGATGACTACAAGAGACTAAGATGTGTGAATGCTCTCTCCTAGGCTTTCAAGGTGTTTAAAAATATAATGGTGACTCGTCTAATATTCTCCCTTTCAGAGGGGTTTGATCCAAAATCCGGTCTCCACCAGTGCTTCAATCGCTGACCACAATGCACATACACATGGGACATCCAAATCACACAATCTTGTTCTCAGCAGAACTGGGTTATATGGCCCATCTACTGAACAGAAGGCAGGAGCTGGTGGGTAGAAGTGTGTTTCAGAAAGAAGTAACTAGAATCTGTAAAAAATAGAAACTCATCACATTCTGGGAATAGTCAACATCCCTCTTCATTGGAAGGGAGACACTGAAAGAGCAGTAATATCTCAGATACTGTTAGTGAAGAGTGTGACAGCAAGACATAAGCATCTGATATGGAGGCATCATTAACAAAAGTGACAGAATTGTGCACTTCAGCCACTGTTCAAGAAATCTCTTGGTTTAAAAACAGAATGAGTGACAGCTCCTTGCCCAGATATTCAGTCTCTAGCTTGCAAAACTAGACGTTCTTCTATCAGCTAGTTGAAGATTAACAGTGGGGAGAAAGGGGTGGTAAAAGGATGAGCTTGGGTTTATTTATTTTGGACATTACTTTTTTAATGACTAGTAATGTTATGCTGGTATCTGTCAGTGTCCTGTGGTGGTAATTTATCCATTTTTAGTCCCCTCCTGCTGTCTGAAACTGTAAATCCTTTTTCCAGAGAACAGAATTATTAAGTAGCTATATGACAGATTTCATTGTCATTTACTCATTGGAAATTTCTTTTATGAACAAAGCATCACCATAAAAAATAACTTGCTTTATAATTTTGAATTATGCTTTTGCTGTAAGATGTTTTTCGAAGTTTCTACCATTGTTCAACTTTGACAGCAGAATAAAATAATATGCCATTTTTTGTAAAATAGGAACATACCCTTATATTGTTTTGCCTAAGAAGTTTTATCCACATTTTCCTTTTCCATAGAAGCCTATTTTATGGACTGATGTATACTTATACGTTGCATTGATAATATAGTGAGGATCAAGCCATTTGTGAAACCAGGTTTTTTGTGCAATAGCATAAAGTAGAAAGGGGAACAGCCCTACTGTTTTTCAGTCACAAAAATAAAACAACCGAAAACCAGAACCAAACCCTCAACAAAACCCACCTCAGAAACCACAAAAGCAGTTCCTTTATTTCTTGCTCTGGGAAAATACCTGTTTCACTAGTGCAAGGTATTGGTTGCTGTACCAGCTTCCCCTGGATAACAGCTGCAAAAACATCTGTAGAACTTTATTATCCAGTTTAGCCATAGGTAGAGAATGAGTAGAGATTATTTCACACATAGATTAAATAATAGTGACAGTATATTTTTCAGCTTCTTGCTTATCTACAGCCAGCCATCCCTCTGTTCTTGTCTTTGCATTAATTTGTCTCATCTCTGGTTTCCTCCTATAGGCACATCAAAAACTAAATAAATTGAAACCTATTGTTTCCTTCAGGGATCATTTATCCTAGCGCTTTATTCCCTTTATACAAGAAAAAGTGGTTGCCATTGCTAGTTTAATTTTGTTCACATCACCCTTTTAAAGGTGGTGGACCAGCTGGCAACTCTTTTGCCTTCTGTCCCTGTTACATTGCATCCTATTTTTGTGGTACCTGCAGAATTTCTTCTGCCTCCACAGCACTGATTACAGAAAAAGTTGTGCTGGCAATTTTATCCAAAAGTGGTTGCTTACCCTGCCATCCTTTCTCCTGGCTGAAGCTCCATGATTTCAAGTAAGTCTGGTAGTGACACACTTTGGTTTTCTTTAATTAGTAGTGCAGAAGAAAGGAGGGTCAAAGAACACTTAGGTGAAAGGGGAGAGGACAGAAGGAAGAAGCAAGTCTAGACATGAATGTGAGACCACTTCTTCCTCCTATGTGTGACCGCAATGACCAGAGCTTCGAAATTCAGCTGGAGACAGGAAATTCAGAAGATATGTGTACCTAGGTGAAGAAAAGCCAGTCAGAAAGGACAATAGTTAATGATAAAATATCAAATCCATCTACAGCCTCTATGTGAGCTAAGCAGGACAGAGTAATTCAGATGTATGCACAAGTGCAGTTGTGTGTGTGCATTGAGAGGGGAAGGTGGAGAGTGCTGTACCTGTCATTAACATTTCCATGAACAGCCCAGATGGGACAACGTAAGGTTGAGATGGAAACAAAGACACAAGATGCTGAAATGTGCCTTAAGACTGATCACAGAATCACAGAACACAGAATCACAGAACACAGAATCACAGAACGTTAGGGATTGGAAGGGACCTCATCTAGTCCAATTCCCCTGCCGGAGCAGGAACACCTAGATGAGGTTACACAGGAAGGCGTCCAGGTGAGTTTTGAATGTCTCCAGAGAAGGTGCCACTTCCTGTTGTGATGCCAACCCCTCTCAGCCCAGAACTGCTACTTGCACCTCATCTCTTGGTGGGAGCCTCTGAGTCTGGCAGCAGCAGGATTTCCCCTTTTCTCTTTTGGCCTTGCTTCAGCATCACTCAGAGCCTCAGTGCTGAGCACAGGTCCTGCACCCTCCACTTTTCTGAGAACAGCTCCTTCTCAGTTGCTGCTGCCAAGAAGGTGGGAAGATGCTGGTGGCGGAAGATGACTGCTGCTGCCAGGATTGGCAGTGGGAGACCGAGACCTGCTCACTCTGGAGGAGGGTGTGTGATGGAGGTGGGAGCCCACAGATAACCATCCCCACTCCAGTTTCCCACTGGTCGGTGCCTCTCACAGGTAGGCAGTGTGCCCTGCTTTTCTCTCTGTTCAGACTTCACTGTATGTGATGACTGTTACATTCATACGATACTCATAGTTTTACTCTGTAAAATTCAGCCTTTAGCATTTAGTTCTCACCAGCGAAAATACAATGTATTTTTAATCAGAGACTGGTAACATAAAGTTTTGACTAATGCTTATGAAGTTAGAGGCAAGCTGTGGGAGCCTTAAATGCCCATGTTATCAGACTGCGGCATCTATACACGTATTATTAAGAGCTAAAGCTCTTACTAAGGAAAATGCAGGAAACTATCCTGTACCACTAGCTGGATGATTGGGATATTTCTCCAAAAGTCACTGAAGCCTGTTGTTTAGGCTTCCTTAGTGACAGGCTTCAATGTTGGGTAGAGTGTTTTTTAAGGTCAAACTCACTGTGAGAAACAGAAGTAGTGCAGAGGGCTGGGGACTGGCTAGGAAGGCTCACCTGGCACGTTTTCGAGTCCACACACCACACTGGGCAGTCTGTTAGCCCTGTGACAATTGCCCTTGGGGAAAGCACGCAACAAAACACATGTTATGAAGCATGTTTGTTCCTCAGCATATATCTGGAAAGGATAAATTAATTTCTGAGCAAAAAGGCAGTGTATAGCATAGCCTGAGCTTCACTTGTGCGTCACTCTAGCCACTAATATAGCCAGAATGGTACTAAGGGGCTTGGTTTGTCCTCTGAGCACTGGAGATTTTCACCTCTGCTGTGTCAGAGGAAATAACTAGAACAAGAATGTAAGTAAAATTGGACAGAAATTTGTAATTTCTATCCTTCAATAGAAATTACAAATTTCCCAGTAGAAAAGGTGACCCTATCACTGTGAAAAACACATACATACATGATATATTTTTCTTTTTTTTTATTAACTCAACATTGTCTCCTACAAATACGATTTGTCATTCACCAGAAGATTTGAAATGTAGACTTAAGTTACACATAGGTATAAAAAGCATAGAACAGCACACACTGTACCACTGTTTAAACCAGAAAACATTGTGTTGTCCCACAGATAAGAGTGCCTTTCAAGCTCGGCTCTGTCACCTCCTGCCTTGGGGATTCAGCCGTCAAAGCTGCAGATGCTTCTGCTTCTTTCCTCTCAGCTTGTGAAGCCCTGCTGGCTTTCACCTGGTGTTTCTCACCTGTGTCTGGAGCACAGACCAGTGAACCACAGGGCAATCCCATCCTGCTTCACCAGGGGTTATAAAACCTTGGGTTCCTACTGGCTCTTCAGAAATGTTTTCCTCCTTCTCTTAATATTTATGTACAATATATGAAGGGATACGATTTGTGTCTTTGATTTAGACATATCTCTTGCCTCATACTTAAACAATAACTTGAAAAATATTTTACAAAGAAAAAGAACATTGTTCATCTGAATGTCATTCATTATTATATTGCTATATTTTATACCCTATTATTAATATATACAAAAATTCTTAATTGCCTTTTACAGATGCACAGAAGCATATAATATAACAGTTTTAAAGTATCCGATTCTTAGATTATTTTTTTTCCTTGGCTCACGTCAATCTCTTTAATAAACTATGGTTGCTCAGATAATATAGGAAGTATTTGGAATGTTGTTTAAAGTTTAATAATAACTGGTAGCATTTTCCATTTGCGGCCTGAACAGTGGGAGCACCTGTCAGGGCAATCTGGTAGAGATAGCAGCATCAGAAGACTTAAACAATCATGGAGGGCTATTAATGTGCAGTGTCAACGGGTGCCGGGTTCTGTTCTTTATTTGCAGCTTTTCTTTTCTTCGGCTGCGTTTTGTTGTTGTTTTCCCTCTGTTCTCGGTTTTGTCTTCGGGCTGCTCGCCCTTTGCTTTCCTGTCTTGTCTCCTTGCTTTCATCTTTGTTGGACTTTTTTCTTTTCTCCTCCCTGTTTTTTTTCCCTGGAATAAAAATGATGGCACATTAGAAGATTTGCTCCAGCTATTGCAATTCCTGACTCCCTCACCTTGCCATAGCCTGTAAACCCAGCCCTGGATTAGAACCTCATGTTAGAAACTGGACACTAGTACTAGCATTTAGAAATCTTCATCAAACTACTAAATTAGGCCACTGGGCTAGCACCTTCTGTCAGTCTGAGTCTGAGCAAAGAGCTGAGAACTCCCCGGAGAGTCCTATGGCTTTTGAACTGGTGTAAATATCTCATACACTCACAGCCTGTCTCCCACAGTCAGGGGCACAGCTCCATGTACTCCACCAAAACACAGCTGGTTTGAGGACATCTATGGCTGGAGCCAGGTAGCACTGACTGGTCTGAATTTACCTTGAGCTGGGACCCAGAGCACATGGTGAGAAGAAATTAGGCATCGTGTTACTCCCTTTCACTGCCAATGCTCAACAACATCTTTCTAAAATTCCTCTCCCCTCCCTTAACCTCCACCACATCCACATCCTAGGGGATTCTCAGTCTTGCAACATGAATCTCACAACAAAGTGTCAGCTCCAGCACAGGTATGTGACCCTCTTCAGACTAAAAAGTGGTGTTTCATGTCTCAAGTCAAGATCATCATTACAAAATTAGCTATTCAAGTACTTTATTGCTTTAAACACTTAAAAAGGTAAGATATTGAGGATTTTGTTACTGGTACAGATCTCTCCAGTAAAATTTCTCATCTTGTTAGGAACATTAATACTTCAGTGTTTTGGCTGTGGAGCTGATATTGTATAGTGCATTTATGCTTGGACATAAGGAAGAAATTCTTTATGCTGAGTGGGGTTAGACGCTGGAACAGGTTGCACAGAAAAGTTGTGAATGCCTCATCATTCAAGTTCAAGGTCAAGTTGGATGGGGCTTCAATCAACCTGGTCTAGTGGGATGTGTCCCTGCCCATGGCAGGGGAATGGGACTAGATGATCTTCAAAGGTCCCATCCAACGCAAACCATTCTGTGATTCTGTGGTTCTATTCCTTCTATTTGCTTTACAAACCAATGCAGGTATCAAACATTGAATCAAAATTATATGTGCACACAAGCCTAACACAGATCAGATTTTTTTCTGTGTGGAACTGGTTTACCTACTGAACTATGCAGCTGAAATTCACCTGTGGTTAGACGAATCCCAGTGATGTCTTCAAAAGCAACCTCACCTGAGACTTCATAATACAATGTCAGACTGACCTGTATGCCTCCTTACATGGAGAAATTTCTGGACAAGTACAGAAAAGTATCTGGCCAAACTATTTTATGATATCCTGGTAAGAATACTACTGAAAATAATCTATCCCTCTTTGTTACTGCAAAAAGTTTTGTTGCTTTTAAATATCAGCAGAAATAATCCAGGCTTTCCTACAGCAGTGTTGGGGGAGTTACTCAAACCTGTCAATAGCTCTTGCTATTGAGGGTGTTGACTGCAGGGAATGGTGCCCATTCCAGACTCAAAACAAGAGCTGAGAGCTTTTGATGTGTCGATGGGCTCTGTGGAAGTAGGTCACAGTGGAGGAGTAGGTGCAGGGGCAGTGACTTTGTTCTGAGAACAGATGACCATCCAAGAAGGAGTAGGTCAGATAAGGTGGAAGAGAAGGAAGAAAGCAAGGAGAAAGACCAAGATGTGAGGATATGCTGTATCTTCTTGTGTAGCTCTATGGGCTTATTTTACAGCTTCTCCATTCCTCACCATCACTACCTGAGAGTTAGGGAAGGTTTAGGTACACACATTAAGTCAAGTAGGAACAAATATCTGCCTTTCTGAAATATGCAGTAAAGCTTTAAATTTAAAATGACACTTCAAATTTTAGGTAATCAGAGATTATCCCAATATACACTCACATACCTGCAGAATCCCTCTTTGAACATGGCAATGCCATCTAAGATGCGCAGAGGTGAGTAGGAAAGACCTGCAGAATGGGCATGCAAGGCTCAGCCAGAGCCACCACCACCAGGAGAGCTGGGAGAGCTCCATGCAGAAGTGAGCCTTCATCTTACCCAGCAGCAATGCTGCCTCTCACTAATGGACAAATGACAGTATGGGATTTCATTCCAGTGGTTTGTAAATACAGTTGGCCCAGGATGAAATGTTATATGAATGGAAACTGTCCAGACGTTCAGTGTTTGACATTGTTCATTTGGTGATTAGCCAAAATCCTTCAGCTGTGTCTTCCTAGCCACAATTTTTAAAGTATGTTGGAATGACACATAATGGTTTCCCTTTTGGTCATGGATCAAGATGTATGCTTTTATGTGTATGTGTGTGAATATACTAAGAATACACTATCCCTGTCTAGCTAGAGACTTATCTAGGCATGAATTTACTGTTTCTGTTTTAATCAGACTGGTGTCATAAGGGACAAGCAAAACTGATCTCTGGAAATTTCATAGAACTCAGTCCTAATTCTATTCTGCTCTGAGGATAACTAATTTGGAGTCCTCTGTGCACTTTTGTACATCGTTTAATGCCATCATCTCCCTGCTGTTGCCATTTGTGAAATTATCTGCCCCCTAGACCTGTGCTGTTCTAGTGATGCCATAAAGTATATAAGGGTCATCTTAGTCCAGTTTAGCTCCTTTCACCATAATTTTAGTGAGAGGTTTTAAATTGCAACATAATGTTATTTTCAGTCAGTTCTTGGTCCAGTTCAGACTCAAAGGAAGATTCTACCAGGGGATATCTGCTAGCAGGGAGCAGCTGGAGCCAAATTCTTGCATGCATATCTCCCCTTGTTCATATCCTTGCCCTCTTTTTCCCAATGTTTTGTTCCTGAATATTTTTTCTTCTTCCTACTACTTGCTGAGGCCCACTTCAGAACAGCACATTGATCTGTACACCAGAAGCTGGGGAAATTGGTTGGAAATTTGGGCATTTGGCTATCTGTGAAATGGAAAGTGTCGAAATGACATGGGCTGTTGTGTTTACAAGTTCATCTCTGTACTACTTTGTATCTGAAGAAGAAGAAACGGCAAGGAGAGCATTAAAACTGAAGCTCATCAAAGAAGTAAACAATGAAATAATGTAACTTAGAAGAAAATATTCTCCCGAAATTTCCCGTGTGAAAATGTTGTGGTTAGAAAATTCTTCTGGGTTTGAACATGTAGCCTTTTATGCATAAATATATGTGTGTATATGTATATATGTATGAGTGCATTGCACGTGGCAATATTGCATTTAAACCAAGGTCCCCCCTGAGAGGCGACGCGGCGGGGTGCGGCGATGC
>NW_010191660.1:4172-9755 GCF_000695765.1 Mesitornis unicolor | reverse complement strand
TATAAATAGATATTGCTGTTACAAGGCTCACCACAGTGAGGAACATGGCTTTTCCCTGCTATAGCGTTAAGGTAAATAAGGATTCATTCATTTTACAGCTTCCAGAGGCAGATGTGTCCTGGCCCCAGATAAGCCCATCCCGTGCCTGACATCTGCCCATTAAAATAGCTGCAGAGATTTGGGTCTACAAACGCAATTAAGCCTTCCAGCTGTAATTTAAAACGCTCATTTAGCAACCGACTTAGGGGTTTAAGTAACAAACATGGTTAATGTATGAAGACACACGGCTCAAAAATAAACTGGAAACCCTTTGAGACCCTCCCTGTGACTTAGTGGGGCTGAACCAGAGAAGCTCCCGAAGCCCCCTTATCTCTGGTATTCCAAGAAAAAGCAGAATTACTTGGTGTTATTTCCCGAGGGCCATCAAGGCAGCATCTCAATGCCTCTGTGTTTAACCCAGCCTTTATCTAATCCAGGGCCCTGCCTGTTTACCAGATTGAGAGCATTTGCTGGAGGGTACCAGAGCCTAAAAGACCAAAAACTCCCCAGTCCCAGTGCCACTGCCTTGAGACCACATGGCTGGACCCAAACCCAGCCCCTCCCTGCATGTGGTGCAACGCATTTGTTTCCCATTCAATGCATTCGCCTGTTTCAATGCATTTTCCTACTTCCGTGCATTTTCTTTTTCAATTCATTCTCCTATTTGAATGCATTCTCCTACATAAAGACATTTTTCCATTTCGATGCAGCCTACTTCAATGCATTCTCCTATATTAATGCATTTTCCCCTTCCAATGCTTTTTTAATTGCAATGCATTTTTCTACTGCAATGCAGTTCCTTATTTCAATACATTTTCCTATTTCAATGAATTCTCCTGTACCAGTGCATTTCTCTATTTCAATACATTCTCCTACTCCAATGCAATCTCTTACGTCAATGCATTTTCTTATTTCAGTGCCTTCTCCTAGTTAAATGCATTCTCCTACTTCAAAGCATTCTCCTGTATCAATGCATTTTCATATTCCAATGCATTCTCCTCTTTCAATGCATTCTTCTACTCAATGCATTTTCTTATTTCAATGCATTTTTCTATTTCAATGTGCTTTCCTATGTCAATGCATTCTCCTATATCAATGAATTCTCCTATATCAGTGCATTCTCTTATTTAAACGCATTCTCCTATATCAATGCAGTTTCTTATTTCAATGCATTCCCCTGTATCAATGAATTCCCCTATATCAATGCATTCTCTTATTTAAACGCATTCTCCTATATCAATGCAGCTTCTTATTTCAATGCATTTCCCTATATCAAAGCACTTCCCTCTTCAATTAATTCTCCTATTTCAACACATTCTCCTATATGGCTGCATTTCTGCCCCTCCAGCCCAGTGCCCCTACTTTTCTCCACCCCCAGGTATTTGGAGATGTCCCCCCCAGCCCACACCACCCCCACACCCCAACACGAAGCCCCTGCCATCCCCCCCTGCCCTTGCCCAGCTTTGTCCCTGCCAGGATGCGGTGTTGACTCTTGCAGGGGATGAGTCACGGGGAGACGCCAGCCTCATCCGATGGGAATTTTAAACAGAGCCTTTTTTTTTTTTTTCCAATTAAAAAAAAGAAGGAATTGAAGAAAGCAACCATCTGTCTGCAGGGAACCGCGCTGTTTGCTTCTCCTTCTGCCCAAAAAGGGGCAGGGGAGGGAGGCAAAGCTGTGCCAGGCATTGGGTCTCACCCACCAAATGTTCTTCACCGGGTTTTGCCCCTCCAGCTCCAGTACGATGGCACGGCTTGTCATGATGGTATCATGACAATATCATGATGGTATCATGACAATATCATGACAGTGTCATGACAAAACCCCCTTAATCATGAAATCCCAGGGTGTTTAATGTGGATTAAACCACCCTATAGGAGCACGCTAAGAAGAGACATGGGTTGTGTTGGCACCCATGGGTTGCTCTGGCCATGGCCTCCATCACAAGGTCTGGTCAACAACCTGTGGAGATCAGGGGTATTATTTGGGTATATTTTAGGTATTATTTAGGTATATTTTAGGTATTATTTAGGTATATTTTAGGTATTATTTAACTCTGTGCTCAGCCAAAACAACCCCCATCTCAAAGTATTGCACGACTCCGGCTCTGCTCCCACCTCTGCAGAAGGGATCTACCCAATCTGCCAGGCACTTATTTACAGCTGACTTTAATCCAATGCTAAAAAACCACAGGGAGAACAGCCAGGGCTGTAAATAAGGAATAATTTAAATAAATAAACGCAAACAATTTAAATAAACACAAATAATTTAAACACAATTAATTTAAAGAAATAAAACCAATAATTTGAATAAAACCAATAATTTGAATAAAACCAATCATTTGAATAAATAAACATAAATACGAATTTAAAAAAATAATATAGAAGCAGAAATTATGAGGACTTCTGCAAAATATTTGGGCAAAAAACCCATCCCCACTGCTTTTGCAAGGGCCGCTTTAATTCCCAGCACATGGATGGACTGAAAGGCTCAAAGAATTCCCAGGGCTCCCTCATGTCTTATATACGCACAGTGATGGCGTTGGCGATGAGTTCAAGTTAACACACACGGATCATGCCGGCTTCGGTCAAAAGTGCAGCCAAAAAGAGCTGTTTTCCAACAGATAGCATCAAAACATGCTCAGGGTGTGTTTGAGCGGCTCAGTTTTGGGTACAGTCACTTCTTTCTGCGAGGCTGGCTGGCGAAAATAGCGCTTTTTGGTAAGCTTTTCACAAAAACCCCTTGGTCAGGAGCCAGCTCCCATGGGCGTCCTACCAAAAGTTGTTGGGTTTTTTTTCCATCTGCCAAGTTAAAATAAAGAAAATTTAAAAAAAAAATAAAAATGAGATTAACTACGCTGGTGATGGGCAGCTCAGACTGACTGGACCTGTTCATCTCCTGGGATGGGGGCAGTAAAATGCGGCAAAATTTGGGGGGAAAAAGATTTCCTTTAAGAGGAGAAAAGGGCCAGGTGATGGAGGGGTGGGAAAGGTTCTGTCTTCTGCTTCAATGTCTCCTTCTGTCCCCGTGCCATCTCTCCTGCGCAGCATCTCTCTGGTTTGAGACGCTGATGTGAACCCAGTGCCTCTGCTCGTACGAAAAAGGACTTATAAAACCTCCTAAATTCAGTTTATAAGGTTGATCTTTTGCAGGGGGCTTCAACTTTTTATTTCTTATATTTTTTTTCCCCACAGAAAACAGGAATTTCTGTGGCTTTCAGAAACCTGTGGCCCTAGTCCCTGTCACTCCTGCCCAGCATTTTGGGTTATATCCCAATTAAGCCTTGGTGACCTTCGCTATCCTGTATGGCTTCATCAATGAAATAAGGCATTAAAACAGAACCTCAAAAATACCAATTTTGAGATGCTTCTCTTGCATTTCTGCCATTCAATATACTTGGGGGAAAAATATTACTTTTAATATTGCTGAGTGCTGGAAACGTGAACAACTTGAATTGCATGGAAAGGGTCCAGCCACGGAGAACAAAATCTCACGCTCCAACCTACGGCAAGGGCTTCAAAAAGTGATGGCTCGGAGCTGTAGCCATGGTGAACAGCTTAATAAACCAAAATATATTGGGGGGGGAATAGAAATAAAGATAGGAAAAGGGGATTAAGGGAATGGTGGGAGGCTGGCGTGGTGGGGACAAGTCATTGGCGCAGAGGAGGATCGAAATATCACGAGAAAATAGGGTAAAATCAAGGGTGTAGGAATGTGCTGTGTGTGGGGATGAGTAAGGGAGGTGCGTGATGATGCACGTTGTAGCTCAGGGAAGGATGTGCGAGCGAGAGGGCAGTTGCAGGGCGCAGGGAATATCTCCAAACCCGGATATTTCCATAGCAAAGTGGACCAGACTTGGTCAAGAGGAGGAAAAATATTCGGGGTTTGCCACCAGTTGCAAAATGTGAGTTGGGACCTGGAGAGATTTTGAGGCTGGAAGAGAAAAAGGTGTCCCTGGGCTGCCAGCAAGAAGATGCCCATCCTGAAAGGGGAAAATATGGCACTGTGGGGAGTCGCTGGTATTTTCCCCGAATTTGCCATATGCAGAGAAATCGAAAAAGGGGCGGGACAAAGACCTTTAACACCAAGAGTACATAAAAAAATATGAAAAAAAAAATAAAAGGAACCAACCCAGACCATTACCATGAGCAATGTAGCATGAAACACAGAAACCTTCCTCTCGGAGCCGCACAAAGCGGCGCGGAGCAGAGCAGAGTAATTAATGAAATGAAAGCCCCGTCCCTTGCAGATGGAGATGCGGGGAATAAAGGCGCGACCCTGCGCTGAGCTGTCATGCATCGCATGCTGCATCTGTTATGGAAATCAGTGGCACCGGGGCCTTTTGTTTGGGCTAAAGCCCTCCCCATGGGGATTTGGCTGAAGGAGATTTCCTTGTTATTAAACATGATTTCGAGCTGGTTGAGAGCAGATGCTCCGGCAGCGTTTGGACCCAAGAACCAACCTTCGAGCGTGCGGCATCCCTGGAAAAGTCTGGGCTGGCGATGCCAGGTCTGGAGCTCTGGTCCCTGCTTTGCACATGAATGCTGCTGACACCAGCTGAGCCCCCTGCTCCCCCCATCACCCTCTCCATAGCCTTTTCATGGCTGGGGCTGCTGGGTATGCACACACACACACATCCCAGTGCCCTCCCGCATCCCCCCAGCAGCACAAAGCCCTTGGCTTGGAAAGGCACCAAACCCCATGCATTTATTTGCCTTGTAACATCCCTGAATCTTAACAAAACCTCATCTGAATGTGAGCAGAGAAGGGCAAGGGAGCTGGGGAGGGGTCTGGAGCAGCCGAACGATGGGGAGTGGCGGAGGGAGCTGGGGGGTTCAACTGGAGAAGAGGAGCTGAGGGGAGACCTTATCCCCTCTGCAGCTCCTGAAAGGAGGGGGTAGCAAGTGGTGGTCAGGCTCTGCTCCCCATAACAAGCGATGGGATGAGAGGAAATGGCCTCAAGTTGTGCCAGGGGAGGGTGAGGTTGGATCTGAGGGGAAATTTCTTTATGAAAGAGTGATCAAGCACTGCCAGGGGCTGCCCAGGGCAGTGGTGGAGTCTCCATCCCTGGAGGGTTCACAAACCGTGTGGATGTGGCACTTGGGGATGTGGTTTATGGCCATGGTGGGGTTGGGTTGACATTGGACTGGATGATCTGAGAGGGCTTTTCCTACCTCAATGACTCTGTGATTGCTCAATGCCATGTCTCGTGCTGAGCAAGAAAGGACCAGAGCAGCCCAGCGCAGGCCAGAGCCATCGCAGTCACTGGTGGGAGTGCAGAGGGAAAGGACAAAGGGAGGAAAGCAGCAAAAAAAAAAAAGCCACCAGCGCATCCTTCGAGCAGCAAACCATCAGCACAGCACCTTGGTAAGGTGTTTTGGGATGGTATTACCCTTGTCAATACCAGAGAAATGGGGACTGGGGAAATGGGATGTGCAGTATCTCAGCAGTTTTAGGCAGGCAGATGCAGTTCAGCCCCATTACCATAAATTTCATCATAGAAGCGCATCCCTATGCATTTGCTCTCCCTGGTTTTGCTGGGGTAG
>NW_010191660.1:0-4141 GCF_000695765.1 Mesitornis unicolor | reverse complement strand
CCTACAGCAGCTGATAAGGCAACCTTCCATGTTTCAAGGTGTGGTTTTCAGTCTTTCCTTAACCTGTGCTTACAGTTTCATTTGTTGGGGTTTTACTTCCCTTCTCTCTGCACAGGAGGATGGGGGCGAAGCTAAAACCCAGGATTTTCTGGGAGAGGTGACGCAGGACATGGAGCACATCATCCCCAGCATCACAGCTGTGTTGCTTCCATCCAGCATCAATCCCAGCAGCATGAAAGATATTTCCCTAAATGCCAGACATTGCTATAGAAGAAATGACTCACTGTCTGGTTTAAGGAAAGTCTTGAATCACCGGAAAAAAGCTGCAGTTGGGTGTGCAGCTCCCTGGCTGTACATCCCCAAATGTGTTTATCCACACAACCTCCTTTCCCCTTGCTCAGTCCCCTCCATGGTCACCTCTGTCCCATCCTCAGAGCCAAGGACCCACCACAACTCCTCCAGCACAACCAAAGCCGCTCCAGGGTTTTAAAACCAATGTTCACCACTTATTTCAACGACGTAGAGCACTTTGTGCTGGAGGTGATCCAGCATCTTCTGCCCCAGGGCATCACCATGGACCACCAATGCCACATGCTGGCCTGGTTGGCTGGGACTCCAGCCATGGGTCACCACCTTCGAGCCATCCAATAAATAAACTGTTTATTTCTTCTTCTTCTCCTTCAAATTGGGTGCTTGCTTAAGTTGAGGTTCTTTGTGCTGGGGATGAAGCCTTCCTTTGGGTTTTTACCACTCAAAAAAGCCAGGCAGGGTCAGCAGCACAGCCCACACACAGCCAATAGCCAGAGCCCTTCCTCTGCTGCTCCTGGGGATCATAACTTGACTCTATAGGTGTTTAATAATATTCCATATATATTCAGTGATATTAAATAATAGGAGCATTATTTCATTGCTGAAAAACTCATCTAATTCAATATATATTAAATAATATGAGCATTATTTCATTGCTGAAAAACCTACCTCATTCAATATATATTTAATAACATTAAATAAGAGCATTACTTCACTGCTGAAATAAACCCATTGAATTTCAGGGGCACACCATAGCAGGTCACTCACACCTCCCCAGCCCAATATTTTACTGCTCAAGTGAGTAAAACAGCTACTTCCATCCCAAAGCAGCCCTGGTCTGGGGGCCAGCACCGGTCCCTGGGGGAGGCCATTGCCACCCACTGCCGACTTCAATGGCAAACTGCAAAAGGAGAAAGATTTCTCAGATTTAGGAAGAGTTTGCAGAATTTGCACCATGGTGAATATAAATATACATGTATATATATATATATATAAAAAGAAGCGCATGAAGCAGTGGGCTAAAAAAACCACTTCCCCATTTGGCACCTGTAGAAAAGCTTCCTTTTCCACAGATCCTTTTCAAAATTGGACAACATCTTTTTCTTTTCTACCCCCCTCATGTTGCTTCTCATCCCTAATCCTCCAAACTAATGTAAGGAGGACTAAAAAAAGAAGACGTTTGGCAGGACATCGCTGCTTGATAGCAAACAGCTCCCACCCTCACAGGTCCTCAGCATCCCCTTGCCATGGCTCAGTGCGGTCCAAGGGTGGGTTTGGATCTTTAAGGACCTCCTGGGATGAAGGGGCTGCAGGAAAATACAAGAAGTTGCTTCTGCTTGAGTGTATAACCTGGTGATGGCAACTCCAGCATCTCGGTGGCTTTTGCAGGAAGACTGGTGGTTACAAACCTGAATGAGATGAGAAGTCCCTGGGAATAGAAAGGTTAATAAAGCTTCTGTTGTAAGAAAGGTAGGAAGAAGCCCAATGATGGGAGAATTACTAATTACTTGCTTTACAGCAAATAATCCTTCCCTTAGGAGAGCCAGCGCTGCTACAGGAGGATTAGGCAATGCAATGCCACATTGACAACAGCAAACTACGGATTAGCCAAGCTCCCCTTGCTTCTCAATGCAGATTGGCTACGAGAACCAGCTCCGGGGATGGGGAACCAGCTCCAGGGGATGATGATGAAGGAAAGGAACCAGCTCCAGGGATGGGGAACCAGCTCTGGGGATGATGATGGAGGAAAGGAACCAGCTCCAGGGATGAGGAACCAGCTCCGGGTATGGAGGAGAGGAACCAGCTCCAGAGATGATGATGGAGGAAAGGAACCAGCTCCAGGGATGATGATGGAGGAAAGGAACCAGCTCCAAGGATGGGGAACCAGCTCCAGGGATGATGATGGAGGAAAGGAACCAGCTCCAGGGATGATGGAGGAGGGGAACCAGCTCCAGGGATGGAGGGAAACTGGCTCCAAGGATGATGGAGGAGAACCAAGCTCCTGGGATGGAGGGGAACTGGCTCCGGGGATGATGATGATGATGGAGGAGAGGAACTGGTTCAAGGGATGGAGAATGAACTCAAGGAATGAAGAACAAAAAACTCGAGGGATGAGGGAGAGGAACCAGCTCCAGGGATGAAGAACCAGCTCAGACTCCTCCTCACTCTCCTTCCAACAGGAGCTGGGGCCAGCAGACTGCCCCATCCAAAGACCACCAAGCCCTGCACCCTCAAAATGCAGTAACTGCACACGTTGGAGCTTTTAAAAGCTCCCAAATAGGTGGAAATGCACACATAGTCAATGTGGTGAGGGTTTGCATCCTGCACAGGGTCGGTACCAGGTCTATTTTTGCAGCACGAAGCAGCCCCACCGTGTTTAGAAAAGCCGCTCCCCCAGGATTTTCTGCGAGGGATGAAGTTTGAGGAAAAAAAAACCCTCTCAATTACCGTAAGCGATTGCACAACCCAGTTGTGCAATAAAAGAACAACACAAAAAACCCCAAAATAGCCAAAGTTAAGCGCTTTTTGGAAGTGGACCGAGCAGTGGCCTCCTGCCAGACTTGTTTTCCAGGGATCAAGTGGTGCTGAAGAGAAACATCTGAGCAAGCCACAGCTGAGAATGCTTCAGTTTTAGAAGAGTAAACCCTCGGTCCTTCCTCTTGCTCAGAGATTTCAGCCACTGCTGGCCAAAGCTAGCAAGAAATGTTGTATGTGAGCAATAAAATCAACAATTCTGGTCTGAAGGAAACGATAAAATGAGCAGCAATGACAGAAAAATAAACACCAGCAAGGTTAGCGGCTTAAAACGGACCCAGCAACTTTCTTTTTTAAAGGAAAACTGGAGATAAATCAAAGACATCTCCATCTTCCATTCACTTGGAGCAGCATGAAGGAGGACTGAGCTGGTGGCATTGAAGGAGGGCAGTGATCAATGGTGTTTAATTGAAAACTGACCTTTGCCTTTCTAGAGGAATCTAAGGATGGTTTAAGTTGCTTTAAGGGTAACTTAGGGGACTTTTTAACAGTAACTTTCCACTCCACTCTGTTTGACTTGTGCCCATTAAGTATAAGCTAACACAGGACTGACACAAAACCAAGCCTGCATGCATTAAAAGGGCCAAAAATTCATTACCAACTTTGAGGGATCTCAAAAGTAAAACCGGAGTGACCAGGAAGGCACATTTCTAGTGAGGCTTCAGAGAGATTTCTTCATCCTAAGCTAATCCACAACCTTACCAAGAGCCAGAAAACAGCACATCAGGGGTCTGGAGAGAAACAGCAGGAGCTACAGAGCCCAGGAGAAGGTTTGTAGATCATACAACATCCATATCAACACCATGGTGAAGTTGGTTTTAAATACGAGTTGGGAAATGTCCCTTTTATAGCAAGAGATTCAGAGTCATTGAAGGAGGAGTCAAACTGTTTGGTTCTTGGTGAGTGAATTCTCGACTGGTGACCTCCAAGGTGTACTTTAATTAAGAAATCAAGAGCAGATCAACCAGATGCATGTATTAACTTGATGGAAAAACCAACGGTTGAAACAAGACTGCAAAGACAAGGCAGCTTTTTAGGCATGGATAATTTAGGATAATTAACCCCTGGTCGAACACAGCCTCACCAGGACCCCCAAAAGCATTGGATAAGCAACTGCTGGGACCTCTGCCTGGCTTCAGAAATGCAGAGCAGACACATGTGCTCCAGTAGACCCCAAAATGAGACACTTGGAAGGCCTCAACCACCCTGGCTGTACCCAATGTCACATTCTCAGTGTCCAAATGGGAGCCTGACCCCAGCAGAGCTGATCACAGAATCACAGAATGGCTTGGTTGGA
>NW_010191659.1:0-53013 GCF_000695765.1 Mesitornis unicolor | reverse complement strand
GTATTTAAGGGGGGTGCAGGGCATGCTGTCTCTGTGGCACCGGCCCTGATCAGTGTGCACGTGGGCCCTGCCCTGCCCAACCCCAACCCCAACCCCATCCCCAAACTCAACCCCATCTTAAATTTAAGCTTAAGCTCCGCTGCAGCTCCATCCTGAAAGAGAGAACCAGGAACTCTTCAGAACCATCAGAACAGACCTGCAGCCGAGAAAAGAGTGGGGTCTGAGGAGAACAACTTTGAAGAACACCAAGGTCGGTTGAAGGAAAGAAAGGAGAGTGGGGAGGAGGAGGACGCAGAGCCCAAGTTCCCCTTTTGCAACCCGTGGCGAGAGCTGGGTCGACTGGCCTGCAGCCCGTAGAGTTCATCGGTGGGGCAGGGCCACGTGAGCAGGTGGCTGCCCCTGAAGAAGCCATGAATCTAGGCGGCGTGTGCTAGAGCAGTTCATGTGTGAGGGAAACTGCAGCTGTGGGCAGACCCAGATTGGAGCTTTGTGGAATTTGGCTGAAGCAGTTTTGTGCATGAGGGAAACTATAGCTGTGGGCAGACCCGTATTAGACTTTTGAGGACTTTTTCTCCTGTGGAAAGGGTGCCATGTGGAAGCAGAGAGAGAGAGGCTGGGCAGACCACATAGCACGAACCGACTGCAACCCCCACTCCCATCCCCCTGCACCTCAATGTATAGGATGGAGGAGGTGAAGAAACCAGAAACAAAGCTGAGTCCAGGAAGAAGGGAGGGGTGGGGGGAAGGTGTTTGGACTTTAAGATCTGGTTGTATCTCCCATTGTTCTAGTCTGATGTTGGCAACAAATTTAAATGGTTTTGTTTTTTTCTCCGTATGATGAGTGGCTTCTGCCTGTGGCATTTTAAGTGGTGAGAAGCCTTCCTCGTCCTTATTTTGACTAGCCCCTTTTCTGGGGGCATTGTGGTGCTCAGTTATGCACTGGGCCTAAACCACAACATGCATATAAAAGAAATCAGAAACATATCCTATCACTAAGTCAGTCATTGAAAGAATTTACTGGGTCAGGAACTGTCTGTGTTTGCTCTATTCAGCGAAACCTCAGGAATGATTAGTTGCAATCCTTTGCAAGTTCTATGTTTTTGATTATTTTGTTAGTTATTCACAATGATAGTAACTGTTCTTATGATTGGGATGCCTATATTCTTACCATGTTAATCATTATCCACAAACATCCAGAAGGCCTGTCCTCTTCTGTATTCAGAACATCTATGCCGAAGCATATTGCACCTTTCATAGGTCTTCTCCTGTTACCTCTTTCTGTTCTTTCTAAAGATTTTGTATATTTTTATTACAGTCCTCTTATTTATCCCATAAATGTATTTTAATGTCAGAAAATAAATTGTTTGCGCCTTAAGATTTAATTCCAGACTTAGCTCCACAGCATTTTCTTCTGGTTTTTACTGATCTGGATATTTTATTTTTCTGTGAATATAAAGAAACATCCTGATGAATACATTGATTTGAATGGGAAGTTTCAACCAATATCTAAAATTGGACAAATCTATCAAAGCATAGAATTAGTGCAAATATATAAATGCAAGATGAAGCAGAATCACAGAATCACAGAACATTAGGGATTGGAAGGGACCTCAAAAGATCATCTAGTCCAATCCCCCTGCCGGAGCAGGAACACCTAGATGAGGTTACACAGGAAGGCGTCCAGGCGGGTTTTGAATGTCTCCAGAGAAAGAGACTCCACAACCTCTCTGTATTTGAAAAAGCTCTTTCTGTTGTCCTTGACCCCTCTCGCTAGATTTAATTCTAAGGAGGCCTTAGCTTTCCTAGTTGCCTCCCTACACCCTCTGACAATAGCCCTATATTCTTCCCAAGTGGCCAGCCCCTCCTTCCATGATCTATAAACTTTCCTCTTCTGCCTAAGCTTACCCAGCAGTTCCCTGTTTAACCAAGCAGGTCTCCTGGCTCCCTTCCTTGGGTTCCTACATGTCGGGATGCTCTGATCTTGAGCTTCAAAGAAGCAGTCCCTGAATGCTACCCAGAATCTACTGTATAGTTCAGTCCTTTGAAAGTCTTACCGAATAGACTTTATGAGCATATCTGTGAGTCTTAGATAAGTACCTCAGATATGGATTTTAATAGCTTATCATTACTGCACTCATGTTTTGGCTCACCTCACTTTAAAATAAAGTATATGAATATATTCACTAGCTTTTGGCCAATTCAGATTGCTTCTCTTTAGGACTGAGTATCAGAGAGTCTTCAAGTCATACTGTTTAGACGTAAAGCTATTTATTGTTCAACCCTAGTGATAGGTTCCCAGGCACTGCTTTTTTTTTTTATTTATTTTCTCTAAGCGTTAGCATGCATTATTCAAGTCTTGATTCAAAAAACAGCTTGTCTTTGTAGAACTCATATTCAGCCTCAAGAGAGAAGGGTGATTATGAACTAAAGTTGAGGGGGTTTTAGATTGTATAGTACCTGCCTTCTGCCCACTCAGGATGTTCCTCCTCTGCATACCTTGTCCAAGTAGATTAATTTTATGAACACTGATCTATCAAAATATTGGTTGGCCATACTCAGCAGCCTTCCTGTGGACAGAGATTCTCTTATTTTTCCACTTGTAGACCTCACTTTTGAGTCTGTTCATAACCAAACCAAACCACTGAGAACAAAAATAAAAATAAATCACTTTGCTTCTATGTCAGTGAGAATTCTTTCAGATTCCAAAAGGGGATGACGTCTAGCAGCATATTTATCATTAATTATTTTCTTACACATTGAACACCATGAATTCTCATCATGTTTTATTTGTGATGGCACATTTTAAAAAAAGAAACAAGAAATTTAAAATCTTATCAAGCTTGCATTAATTAAAACACTCCAAATTGTAATAAGACTTCTTGGGGAAAAATCTATGCAGAACATTGCTATTTTCCTAGGCATTAAAAGAAAATTTCACATAAAGTTTATAAAGTCTGATTTCTTATGGCCTTGTGACCACTCCTCAGTACTCCACACCATCACTGAGTATCTTATGCTTTCTCACCAGTCTCTGAGGGAAGGCAGCATACAAGAGATCAAAGTCTACTGGAAAGTTCAAATTTGCAGTGTGCTGAGTGGCCAACTGCACGAAAGAGAAAGTTTTAAGGGCTACGTTCTGCTTGACTTGCCTTCAGTGAGCCACTCATTAGGTTTTTCCTTCTATAATACAAAAATGTGTAGAAGTTGAATTAGTTCTGAGGCCTCATCAGCTATGTTCAAAATGGTTAAGTGAACCGAAAAGTTACTGAGCAGAGTCTATAGATAACATGACCACATAGTTCTTATTTCCTTAGGAAACCAGGCAAAAAGAGTAAATGTCGGGTTTTTTTTTCCACTCCTTAAAAACCATTTAAATTTATGCAGTGACAAGGAACTGTGAAATAGTCTTTAAGGTATTAAGTTTATTACTTTCCTCTATCTGAGACTACTCATTAATTTGGCTTCTATTTGTTTGTTTGTTTATTTATTTACCTATAAACAATCTTTTAGGAAACAATCACAGTCTCTAGACATCTTTGGTTTGTTTCTGGGCTTGCATCTTAACATAGAATTAAAAGTTTTGACCCTATAGATGTCCAGAGTAATATTTGGACTACTTTGCTCTTCTATGCTATTTCCTAGCATTTTGATTCAGGGTCTCCTTTATAAACATTTGCAATGCCTCTAAATACTGTCTCTTAGCTGACTCTTTCATGTATGTTTCTTGTTATGAGGTACACACTGGTAAAATATTGTCCACTTGTCTCCTTTTATGGGCTTTTGTGTTTCAGACTTAATTTTCCACAGTTCTTTGAATGTTACTTTTTCAGTAACTTTACAGTCTAAGTGGACAGTAGTATTACAATTTAACCTGTTTTAGATTATTTTTGAATGTAGAAACTAGTCTACTTATTCTCTGGCTATTAGTTAATGTTGTAGTTGGCATATCAGTAAGTTAAGTATAAAATTTCTTCACTTATACTTGCAATTTCCTCCTCCTGCCTTCATGACTGATATGTGTTTGCTTTTAGTTTCAGGTTTTTAATGCTAATATCTTTAGCAGGAAATGGTAGAAAAAATAATTTTTAGCACTCAGGCTAGAAGTGCTTCTGTTTTCTTATCATTTCCTCAGTATTAATGCATTCTGAATCACAACTTAAATGCCAAAAAAAAAAAGTTGCAAGTTCAGAGTCTTTTCACTCAACTTTACTAAACTAACAGTAGGTAACTAACTCAGGATTTAAATCAACCTACTCTACCCTAGCTCACTGGAGATAGATAGCAATCAAATAATTTGTGGATGGGTTGAACTGATACCTAGAAATGTCTTTCGGACCTGTTTTCTGTGTCACTTATTTGTTTGTTTGTTTGTTTATCGCTTCACCCTTGTGAAAAGGTTGATATGTTTTCCCTGGATCTGACGACTACACCTACAGCAATTCCCTCTCATATATTTGCCTTCTACAGACAGAGAGAGATGCAAAGACCATGATGCAGAACTCTGAGACTCTTGTTTGCAGAGTTCCAACAGCTTCCCGATGCTACTCTCTTTCCTTTCCTACATTCTCCTGTTATGATTAAGTCTGTGACTTACTCTAATCTGCTTTTTCTTAACATCTTAGCTAACTTGCTGATTAGGTCCTTTCCTTTGATGTTCATGAGTCATGTTTACCAGCTTCAGAAGGATCCTTCAGAGAATTCTGTCTCCTCCTGAAATTCTATAGGATTTTGTTCTTGGTTCATTCTCTCTCTTTTTTATGGGCAAATAAAAATTGAAACTATGCTAGCCCATCTGTCTTCTCCAAATGATAAAACCGTAGCCTTTCTGACATCTTGATAGGTCAAGCTCAGCTTGGATAAGGTTTAATTTTCCACCATTCCATTGGTTCCCGTTCTACACAGCAAATTGCTGTCATATGTTGCAGGATACTGTCAATAGTAGAAAACAAACATATAATCACATATGAAGGTGTTAGAGATGCCAAATTCATCAGGCCTGAAGCCGGTCCTGACAAAGTGACACTGGAATGCTTAATTCACCCATCTCACAGGTTTTCATATTAGGAAGAAATTCTTTACTGTGAGGGTGATGAGACACTGGAACAGAATGCACAGGAAAGTGGTGGATGCCCAATCCCTGGAGGTGTTCAAGGCCAGGCTGGACAGGGCTTTGGGCAACC
Organism: Mesitornis unicolor; assembly: GCF_000695765.1. NCBI lineage: Eukaryota > Metazoa > Chordata > Aves > Mesitornithiformes > Mesitornithidae > Mesitornis > Mesitornis unicolor. The sequence continues at coordinate 47,833 of NW_010191659.1, read as the reverse complement.
TGGTCTAGTGGGAGGTGTCCTTACCCATGGCAGGGCGGTTGGACTAGATGATCTTAAAGGTCCCTTCCAACCCAAACTGTTCTGCGATTCAGGTTAGAGATAAGGAGGAAGTTCTTTACTGAGAGGGTTGTCAGAGGCTGGAACAGGCTGCCCAGGGAGGTGGTGGAGTCACCATCCCTGGATGTATTTAAAGAGCGAGTCGACAAGGTACTTAAGGATATGGTTTAGGGGGTAGACAGGAACGGTTGGACATGATGATCTCAGAGGTCTTTTCCAACCGAGCGATTCTGTGATTCTATGATGACAGAGATGATCAGAGGGCTGGAGCACCGCTCCTACGAAGATAGGCTGAGACAGTTGGGGTTGTTCAGCCTGGAGAAGAGAAGGCTCTTTGGGGATCTTTTAGTGACCTTTCAGTAACTGAAAGGTGCTTACAAGAAATCTGGGGAAGAGCTCTTCACTAGGGCATGTAGCGATAGGATGAGGGATAATGGTTTTAAACTAGAAAAGGGTAGATTTAGTTTGGATTTTAGGAAGAAGTTCTTCAATATGAGGGTGGTAGATCACTGGAGCAGGTTGCCCAGAGAGGTGGTGGAGGTCCCATCCCTGGAGACATTCAAGGTCAGACTTACTGGGGCCCTGAGCAACCTGATCTGGAAACATTGTCCCTGCTCACTGCAGGGGGATTGGACTAGATGACATTTAAAGGACCCTTCCAACCCAATACATTCTATGATTTTATGATTGTATGTATGATTCGATGATATCCAGATTTTCCTCATGATGCTATCAGTTACCTCTCAGAGCTTTTTACATGGTTGCGTGACATGTACACCAGTTCATGTTCACTAGTTCCTCACATCCTGCTCCACAGTGTAACCTAAGGCCTATAACCTGGGTGAGACAGTCACCTAGTCATTTGCCTGCAGTCCCAATATCCTTGTGGCTTACATTTGCTACGTCAAAAGCCTGGAAAAGCAGCCTAATGACCATTACTTCTTCTGAGGTATCTCTTCCCTCAGACATTATAATCTTTATCCTTCTCATTCCCTCAACAGTAGAGAGTGAAAACCCCCTCACCATAAGTCAGGCCCTAGTTGTGTGTCATATTCAACTGTGCTGGTTTTGGATGAGTAAGAGTTAATTTTCTGCACAGTAGCTGGTGAGGGGCTATGTTTTGGATTTGTGCTGGAAACAAAGTTGAGACACAGGGTTGTCTTAGCTATTGCTGAGCAGTGCTTACACAGAGTCAAGGCCTTTTCTGCTTGTCATTCTGCCCCACCAGCAAGCATGCTGGGGGTGCACAAGAAGTTGAGAGGGGACACAGTTGGCACAGCTGACCCAAACTGACCAAAGGGATATTACATACTATATGATGTCATGCTCAGCTTATAAAACTAGGGGGGAGGCTTAGCAAAGGAGGGCACTGCTCAGGGGCTGGCTGGACATTGGTTGGTTGGTGCTGAGCAATAGTTTCCATTTGCATCACTTATCTCTCTTGAATGAGACAAGTGATCTTGCCCAAGAGAGTGATGTCTCTCCCTTTCTTATTTTTTATTTCTTATTATTTTTGTTTTCATTACTAGTATTATTACTGTTGTTATTATTATTAAATTATTAAATTATTAAACAGTTTTTATCTCAGCCCATGAGTTTTCTCACTTTTACACTTCTGGATCTCTTCTCTCATCCCATTGCAGGGGGAGTGAGCAATCAGCTGTGTGACACTTACTTGCATGGTTAAACCATGACAAAAACTCTGCCTACAAACTCTGCCTACATGTACAGTCACAGAGAGATTGTGTAGGTACTTGTAGCATCAGTGTCTGTTGTTTGGTCTAGCCACAAATCTGAACTTTCTTGCCCAGTTGCTTTGGTTTCTGATTTTTTACTTCAGAAGTTACCTTTAACCTATGTTTCCTAGTTTATGTGAAAAACGCTGGGTTCTTTGAATCCTGGTTCAAAAATCTCACTTTTTCTGTGCTTGAAAAGTGATTATCAGCTTTAGATTTACATGATCAGTGCCGTATTCCAGCCTTACACAAATGCTGCATAAATCTACACTACTTTATTTGCTTGATTCAGAAAGCTGTTCTTTGACTCATCAAACACGAAGACAGAGCTTTATTATCCACAGTTGCTAAAGCATTATCATGTTCTTTAGATTTATGATGCTTTATATGGACTTCTAGCTGCTCAAATATGGCCAGACTATTTTAAAGTTATATGTCTCCCAAAGTGGCAGTCTGTATGAAGTATTATGTCTATAGAAAGATACCTGAATGCATTAGATCACTTTGAAGTCAATTATTAATAAAATCCTGATAAGATAAACCTTTTGTGGCAGATAAACTATAATTTGAAAAGAGAAAAATGTATTTTTAAAAAATGCAAAAAAAACCTCCCCAGAACAAAAAAAAAACCACAACAAAGCCTGCAAAAAAACCAGTTTCAGTCTACCTCCGTGAATTGCTTATTAAAAATAAAAAGTAAGGTTAGAACCTTATCAACAGGGCTTGCAATCTTATAATGTATCTTTTTCATGTCTTTGCTTTTTTTATTCTTATTGTAATCTTTGTCAGAAATTTTGTACCATTTACAGTTTTCATTAAAGGATGAAGATTGCCTCAAGAATAGTTTAATTTTGCACATTTTTTCTCATATAAGTCTTTTCATGAAAATGGATTTATTCTAAGACACTTTTTGAAGGTACTTTTCCACTATTTTGTAGGGAATTAGAACATGATAGATTAGGTTTCAGAAATGCAAAATCTTATTCTAATGACAAAGATTGTGACAAGAACAAACACTGGTAGCTGAATGAATTCACTAGTAGCACAATTGTAAAAGAGTAATGAGAATAGAAAAGTGCATCATACTTACGTGGTAGATACCAATTATACTGGGAAATATCCTAAAATTATTTTCTTATGATTCTATCTTAGGATAGTTTGAATGTATACTTAGATATCTACAAGTTTTCTTTTGAGGCTTTTTTTACAATGTAAGAATAAGTCCTGATTCTGCAATCATGTAGAATTGCAGGTGGTCTTGTAAAACTCCCCAGGATTAGCCATATTAAGTGCTGTTTGGTCTGGGTCTCTACAAAATAATAATGTAAGAAAAGGTTCTAGTGAGATTTTCACTGAGGTGATATGTTCATAGAAGCAGTATTACACCTCAAGCAACAGAACTTAAGTGTCTTTACATATGCTTTATATATGTGCTTGTTACGTTACTGGACAGTGTGACTCATGAGAGGAATGCTGTTTTGAGGCAGAAAATTCTCATTATCTATATAGTTATATAACCATAGTAATAACTCCACTTACTCTTTATAATTATTAAATTTTATGCTTCATACTTCCAATAATTTCTGCATAACATACGTTTTATTTGCATTATTAGCTACTGTGATAGTTTAAGATCCTCTGTGCACCTTACATGTTCTGTTTGATACTGGAAACTGCATTATCATTTGTGCTAGATTGCAAACTTAATTCTGAATCTTTGTTTTAGTTCATTTTTACTGAATACTGAACCAAAATAAAGAACTATGTAAATAAATAAATATATAGAGAAAAAAATCTTACAGTAGAAGAGGAGGGAATGAATGAATAAAGAATTATGGGCTCTAACCTAAGGGTTTTGTTTGACTAGAGCAGAAAAGAAATTCAAGCAGAAGCATGAGCACAAGCACAAGGCTATGTTATTGCACTGCTTCAAGTTCAAGTTTAAACATATAAACAAAATTGCATGATTGAAGTCATAGAAATGAAAATTTATTATTAAGTGTGGGATTTTGTTTATTTCCAGTCTCTTATTGGGGGTGGGGAGTGATGGAAGTGTTGTCATACTTATAAAAGTGCATGGCATGATATTATTTGAGCTGCAAGGTCATTGATATCATGGCTGGGTACCCAGTATGTTTCACAGCCATCTTATCGAGCATCACTTCCTCTTTAGATTTGTTAATGCTTCATTACTTCAGTTTCTCTCAGAGGCTTGTGCCCCATTAGTTGTTTATTTTTCTTCCGGACAAGACGTTTCTCTTCATTCTGTCTCTTGCTCACCATATATATTTCTGCTTTCTTAATTGCTCTTGCTAATAATAAAACATAATTCAGTCCCTAAAATCTCATTTCCTCTATCTTTTTTTCCCTCAAGCTCTTCAGAGGATTTAAAAAGTCCATCCTTCTTCTGATATCAGCTCCAGCCATTGTGAGAAATTAGAAAGTAGTAGTTACTTTTACTCTGTTCCTCTTCTGTTTACAATAGCTAAAGAACATTTTGTTCTTGAAACATAATTTCAGTCCTAGGGCCAGGGCTAATAGATTATAGTAGTGTATTGGGTTTTCTGTGAGGGGTTTTTGGTTATGTCTTTGGTAACGTAGGAAGGGCTATGGAGATAGCCTTTTAAGAAGCTACCTGAGAATCTCCCCCTTTTCCTTTGACCCATCTCTGACCAGGGCCAAGCCAATCAGCACCCCTGCAAATTCATGTATTTAAGGGGAGTGCAGGGCATGCCCCTCTCTCTGGCACCGACCCTGACCAGCATGGCCCCGTGTGTGGGTGGCACAGCCCTGCCCAGCTGGGCTTGGCCAGTCCCGACCACAATTTAAGCTTAAGCCCTGCTGCAGCTCCATCCCGACAAAAAGAGAGAGAAAGCCGGGAATTCCAAAACCATAGAACAGACCTGCAGCTGAGAAAAGAGTGGGGTCTGAGGAGAACAACTTTGAAGAACACCAAGGTTGGTTGAAGGAAAGAAAGAAGAGGGAGAAGGAGGAGGATGCTGAGCCCAGGTTCCCCCTTTTGCAATCCATGGCGAGAGCTGGGTCAACTGGCCTGCAGTCCGTAGAGTTCACCAGTGGGGCAGGGCCACGTGAGCAGTGGCTGCCCCTGAAGAAGCGGTGACTCTGGGCAGTGCGTGCTGGAGCAGTTCATGTGTGAGGGAAACTGCAGCTGTGGACAGACCCAGATTGGACTTTTGAGGACTTTTCTCTCCTATGGAAAGGGCGGGGGGAGCATGTGGAAGCAAAGAGAGACATTGGGCTGAGTTTTTTTCCTACTGCTGAGAAGCACATGGTGTGAAAACTGACTGCAACCCCCCACTCCCATCCCCCCAAGCCTAAAGACAAAGGGGGAGGGGAAGGTGAAGAAACCAGGAACAAAATCTGAGCCTGGGAAGAAGGGAGGCGTTTTCACTTTAAGATCTGGTTGTATCTCCCATTGTTCTACTCTGATGTTGGTAATAAAATTAAAATTGTTTTGTTTTTATTCCTTATGATGAGTCTGTCTTTTGCCTGTGACCTTTTTAAGTAGTGAGAAGGCCTCCCAGTCCTTATTTTGACTAGCCCTTTTTGGGGCATTGTGGTGCTCAGTTATGCACTGGGCCTAAATCACAACAAGTAGTAATTTTGATTAAGGATAAGAGCCTTTAAACTTTGAGAGGGGAAGACTTTAGTAAGAGATTTGTAAAAATCTGTAAGCATCAAGAGTAATGACACAACTATTACTAGTGTTTTGTGATTTTTTTTTCTATTTTCACCTCAAACTCTGATCCCTTCCCAAGAAAATCGATTGAGATCTTATGTGATGGATAAAATTTGCATATTTTTGTGACCAACTAAGACCCAAAGTAATAAAAACTACAACAACAATAAAAAAATAATAATAATACAACCAGATAATATTTTTTCATATCATAAATACTTCATCCTTAGTTGATATGTTACCATATACTGTTTATTTTTCATCTCTCCCAATTTGTCAATAAATTACAAGGGAATAATGACAACTTTGCATTTAAACCATTAATAACCAGTATGTATTTTCTGATGTTTGTACAGGAGGTATTTTTCAGAGTTACTTTTCTGTATCTGTGTATTGGAAATTTTATGGTTCAGGTTTTATGTATCTTTCCCACAGTATGTTATTATTACAACAGTAATAAGTATTCCATTCTAAAGATCACTTATTATTTTAGGTAGGTGGTTGTGACCTGTCAGATCTCTTCATTTTCTAGTGTAAGCAATGTTACAGGCAAAAACCAGATGATACTATACTGTTAGATCAAACATCTGATTCCTATTTCAGGAGACACTTTCAGTCTAAACAGATATGATATATATTTGAAAATGAGTTATAATTTGTGGCCATTAAAAAAAAAAGCTGTTTTACTTATTACTAAATTATTTTTTCATAATTCAGTCTCTTCTGTTCTCCTGGCCACAATGAAAAAAAATATATCTACTTTTAAATAAATAAATAAATAAATAAATAAATATCTCTGCATATTCTCCCTAAGGAGTTCCACTAGAAATTAACTTATTACACTGTGTCTAGTCTCTAGGGGCAGTCAGCAGGCAATTATGCCTTAACTTTTTTAACTGAGTGGAAATACACCTCTCAGTTTCTCGTAGGATAATTTGGAATTTTTATTGTCTCTAGGAAAATACTGCACAGCAAAAAGTTCAGCACTAAAGCGTACAAGCTATGCATCTGCTCTTCACATGCTGTTCATGCATCTTGCATGTGCCTCTTGGTCCAATGGTAATTTCTGGTCTGGGATCTTCTAATATCTCATTGAATTATTTTCCTGTCTCCAGGCAGGCCATTCTGTTTTTCTATTCTTCTTTTTCTTTGAGTTGCAGCTTTTGTTGACAGCTGTAGCCTCTTTATCTCCTGGCTTGCTCTTCTTGCACACCTGCTCGTTAGCTGTAACTGAAAGAGCCCCAGACTTGGGAAAAAATCTACTTGTCAAAAACATCAGTGTGTTATCAACATTATTCTCATACTAAATCCAAAACATAGCTCTGTACCAGCTGTAGGAAGAAGAAAATTAACTCTATTCCAGTTGTAAACATATCTAAGCGAACATTCACAGCTTGTGGCCTAAGGCTTCAGCAAATCTAGCTACTCAAGCTAAGCAAGCGATGCTAAGCAAACAGCATATGAAAGCACACCATGTTATGCTACAACTCATACATACTAATGTTAAATGACTAATAGAATCATAGAATCGTACAATCATACAATCATACAATTGTATCATTAAGGTTGGAAAAGACCTCTAAGATTTTAAATTCCAACTGTCGAACCAACACCACTATGCCCACTGAACCATGTCCCACAGTGATATGTCTACATGTTTTTTGAACACCTCCAGGGATGGTGACTCCACCATGCAGAGAGCAATAAGGTCTCCCCTCAGCTGCTCCTCTTAAGACTTGTGCTGTAGAACCTTCACCAGCTTCATTGCCCTTCTCTGGACACACTCTACCAACTAAATGTTCTTGTAGTGAGGGGCCCAAAACTGAACACAGAATTTGAGATGTGGCCTCACAAGAGCCAAATAAAGGAATATGATCACTTCCCTACTCCTGCTGGCCACACTATTTCTGATACAAGCCAGGATGCTATTTGCCTTCTTGGCCACCTGGGCACAATTCTGGTTCATGTTCAGTCGGCTGTCAATAAACACCTCCAGGTCCTTTTCCGTCAGGCAGCTCTCCAGCCACTCATCCCCAAGCCTGTAGCATTGCATGGGGTTGTTGTGACGCAAATGCAGGACCTGGCACTTGGCCTTGTTGAAGCTCATACAATTGGCTGTGGCTCACTGATCCAGTCTATCCAGGTCCCTCTGCAGGGACCCTTAGGCAGATCAGGCCTCCCGCCTGGCTCAGTATCATCTGTAAACTTACTGAGGGAGCACTCAATCACCTCATCCAGATTATTGATAAAGATATTAAACAAGACTGGCTCCAAAACTGAGCCCTGGGTATTCATTCAAATTAAAACTTAACTGTTTTAGCTAAACAATTAACATTTCTTCACATTTCCTTTACCCAGGTGAAAGTTCTGAAAAAATAATACTCTTTCTTTCCCTTTCGCCCAGCTTTTTCAGGCTCAGAGACTATTCAATTCTTTTCTAAATAGCTTTGAGGGCAACTTTAGAAATTCTTTCTATTTTACTTGCATGTTTTCTTACAAAAATATTCAGCTGTGATCATTTTGCTTTCAAGATAAAACACACTAAAACATGTCTGATAATTATTATCCTACTTTACCAACAATTCCCACAGTTAGATAAACCAGTGCCTCATCTGGTGATCTGGAATCATGAAAATCCTCATGTTTAGCTTTTTATTTTTTTCTTGCACAAGTTCAGAAAAGTCTGTGCTTCTGAAAATAAGTATAAGCCTATTGCTTCAGCTGAATGCATACACTATTAAATAACTTACTAGCCACTAACTTGGTGAACCATGTGACTTTGTCTGAATATCTGCCAGAATGATGTCAGGCCATGAGCTGCAGCCATTTAAGCACAGAACCAAATAAAGAAAAGAAATAGAATTATTTTCACTAGTTTACCACCAACATCCCATTTTACTCTGGGGTAAATTTGCCCTTCTTTTTTTAAAAATGTTAGAGTGGCTGTATAGACAACATTTGTGCCAATTAAGCTAAGATTTAGTCCTATCTCATCCAGTATCTAGCATCTCAAGCACTGTCTTGGGAAGGGTGAGATATGGTTGGAAGGCTTGAGAGATGATTCTGGGTCTAGCACTTGATAGATAGGTAATTTTAATTCCTAATTTACTGTAGGGAATGGGGAATGCATGATTATTTCTGAATAAACAGGAAATAGAAGTTATAGCAACAACAGGAAAAAAAATCATACCACAAACCAGCTTTAATTTTTCTTGCTGTTCCTTCTTGGACTTGTTTGAGAGAGTGCAGATATTAATCTTCAACATAAAAATTTGCTATATAATTGCTGAAGGGAACTTATTTATTGGTAACTAGCTTTGACTTCTTTAAAAGTTTTAAGACACAATTTGTCTTCAGGGTTTCTTTTTACTGGTGAAATCTCCTCTGTGAAAGTATTGTAGCTTCCAACCTCATATAGCCATATATAATCTATTTCATGTTCTGTAAAGGAAATTTCTCTAAAAACATGTAAAATGAAGAAATTTTATAGTATCATAGAATCATAAAATAGTTTAGGTTGGAAGGAACCTTTAAGATCATCTAGTCCAACTCCCTGCCATGGTCAGGGACACCTCCCACTAGACCACATTACTCAAAGTCCTGTCCAACCTGGCCTTGAACACTTCCAGGGAGGGGACATCCACAACTTCCCTGGGCATCCTGTGCCAGTGTCTAACCACCCTCAGAGGAATGAATTTCCTCCTAATATCCAGTCTAAATCTACCCTCTTCCAGCTTAAAACCATTCCCCCTCATTCTATTGCTACCTGCCCTTGTAAGACGTCCTTCCCCGGATTTCCTGTAGGACTTCTTCAGGAACTGGAAGGCTGCAATAAGGTCCCCTCAGAGCCTTTTCTTCTCCAGGCTGAACAGCTGCAACTTTCTCAGTCAGTCCTCATAGGGGAGGTGCTCCAGTTGTCTGATCATCTTTGTGGCCCTCCTCTGGACCCGCTCCAACAGCTTGATGTCTTTCTTATACTGGGGGCCCCAGAACTGGATGCAGTACTCCAGGTGGGATCTCACGAGAGTGGAGTAGAGAGGCAGAATCACCTCCCTCGCTCTACTGGTCACACTTCTTTTGATGCAGCCCAGGATGCAGTTGGTGTTTGGGTCTGCAAGTGCACATTGCTGGCTCATGTTGAGTTTTTTAATTGACTGACACCCCCAAGTCCTTCTCTTCGGGACTGCTCTCGAGTCCTTCTCTGCACAGCTTAATTGACTGCATGAGATTGTCCCTCCCCAGGTGCAGGACCTTGCACTTGGCCTTGTTGAACTTCATGCGGTTGGCATGGGCCCACCTCTCCAGCCTATCCAGATTCCTCTGGCTAGCATCCCTTCCTTCCAGCATATCAACTGCATCACACAGCTTGGTGTTATCCACAAACTTGCTGAGGGTGCACTCAATCCCATTGTCCATATCGCTGACAAATATGTTAAACAGTACCGGTCACAATACCGATCTCTGAGGTACACCATTCATCACTGGTCTCCATTTCAACATTGAGCCATTGACTGCAACTATCCAGCCAATTCCTTATCCAGCGAGTGGTCCATCCATCAAATCCACATTTCTCCAGTTCTGTGACCAATCACTGTATCTTTGTTCTCCCTGTGCCTTAGGAGAGCCTTTAGGAGGATCTGCTCCATGATCTTGCCAGGTACAGAAGTGAGACTGACTGGCCGATAGTTTCCTGGGACTTCCATTCTCCCCTTTTTGAAAATGGGGATTATGTTTCACCTTTTCCAGTCATCAAGAACTTCACCAGACTGCCACAGCCTTTCAGATATGATGGATAGCGGCTGGACAACTTCATCTGTCAGTTCTTTCAGGACCCACAGATGAATGTCATCAGGTCCCATGGACTTGTGCACCTACAGGTTCTTTAGGTGGTCTTGAACTTGATCTTTGCTTACAGTGGGTGAATCGTATTACTCCCAGTCCCTGCCTTTGCCTTCTGTGACTTAGGCTGTGTGGCTAGAGTGAAGATGAGGCAAAGAAGTCATTCAACACCTCAGCCTTCTCTCTATCCTTCCCTTTAACTGGTACTTTGTTCTGCACCTGCAAACAGAAGAAGAAAATGGATTTGGAGAAAGGCATACCATTTTACTTGAAAGGATCTCAGGCACAGGAGAATTACAGCAGGGTCAAAACTTTAGCAGATGGAAGGTCTCCAGCAGGTAGACTTGCTGTATATAGTCGATATGGAGGCATGTATTCTTGGGAGAAGATGGATCATACTATTGGGGATATTGCTATGGAATTGCTTGTTAAATATGATGGGATTTCATGTTAGGGAAACAAACACAAACCAAATTAAGCTCCCTAAATGCACTGGAGCTACTGCATTGCTTCAGAAGGAGAGATGCCTGGTAAGAAACAGGACTTACCCCCTGCTCCCCTCACACACACACTTTTCCCTTGCTCTCACAGGGAATAGGACCAGAAATAGCAATAAAAAACTTCTACTTGCATACACATTGGAGTTTTATTGCTACTGCTGCTCATGCTCTGTGAGTGAAGAGAATGAAATAAGGAACTACAAACCGAAACAGCATGGGATAAGCAGGCTATACTGCTGAGCAAGTTTACTCTCACCTTCAGACATGGTAAATTACAGTACTGGATTTAAAAGTATTTGCACCATATGATCCCTAAATAATAATGATAAGCTAAAGCTCTGTTATTTAATGTTGTGTATAACCTTACCCTTTCCAATGAATTCATTAGTGTATAAACACAGTGATTATATCCCAAATATTTGCTGTGATTTTTGATGCTTTAATTTTAAATTGGACGCTATTCTTACATGAATAAATACCTAGATTCTTTTCCTGTTTATAAATGTTTTAATAATTTCAAAAAAACAAATATTGTATAGAAATTGTCCCCCATTAGGATAAAATTAATTATGACTGTTTTCAAGAATCATGCTTATTCTGCAGGTCTAAGTTGTTATTAGTTACTAGAGGCAAATATCCAATGAATGCAGATATGTTGTTTTTTGTAGTTGACACTAACGCCTGTGCAATGAAGTCTTCCCACTAGGTTATTAGGGTTGTTTATTTAACTGCCAGGGTTTTTGTTCTTTTTTCTATTAGGTACTTTGCATCTTGGAACTTGTTTTTATTTTCTGCTTGTTCACAACTTAGAGCTTGCATGAAAATCAGGTTGACAATTCTTACTTTTCAGTTTTATTCAGACACTTTCCCAGACTTATCATTACACTTAGGTAAAACAGAGCTAGATGTTCTAGGTATGTATTTAAATGACCTGAATTACATTTCAAAAGGTATTGGATTTTCTTTTTAAAATGTATATTTTACTTGTAACTTTTGATCTTAATGCAAGTTATGGTGTTTCATGTTTATCTAGAAGCAGTGTTTATATGAAAACAGGAAGAAATAATTTTTCCATAGGTCTGAGCTGGAAGTGATAAATTTAAAGTGGCTTTTTCAGGTTAAAAAGTTATGAAGACCATACAGGAAAAAAACCAAAACTGGCACACGATAACTGATGAAGATGTCTTCACTTTTACTTGAAATTACTCAAAGGTAAAAATGAAGTTTTTTTTGCTTATGGAACATGATTTAGTATCCACAGATTTCTGGGGCTGATTGTATTTGGTATGAGAGTTTCCAATGAAGAGTGGAAAGCATTCTTTCTGAAAGACTGGAAACTGAAGATGAAGTTCTTACAGTGGGGACATCATGTTTCCTGCTTTAACTTTTCCCACAAGTCCTTGAGTTTATATATAGTATGTTTATTTAAACTTCAGTTAAAATTTGTATATCTGTATAAAATGGAGTTTTAAAGTTTGACAACCGTTAATGGAGCTGTTTGAATGTGTTCTCAGCAGCAGCCCTGCATGGAGTTTGACTGTTTTCCATGCTTTCAAAATGTATTGGCAAAGAAGTTTGAACTGGCAATCATCCATATTCTACTTTTGTGGAACCTGGCAGAAATATTAATTTTGGTGTTCTTCTGAGTGGTATGACTAACTCTGCACATCTCTGGAAGGTAATTTAGCATGAATGAATTCTTTGCCTTGATATTTATGAGTGCAGCTGTAGGCCATAACCTAAAGTCTGGAATAAATTTGCTGTGAAAGTGAAATACAACAAGAGTTTTATGAGTCCCAGATCATATAAAGTGTTTGTAAAATTAGAATGATTAAAGAATGATAAAGCACCAGACTCAGATAAATTGTTCTGTGTCATGTTTGGGGAAATAGAAAAGTCAGTAGCATATATTTTTATAACTCACTGAGACTAATGAAGTAATAGAGGTGGCTAAATGCATTTCTCTCTACAAGTTTAAGAAAGGATCTATGAAAGACTCAAAACTACTGATCTGAAAATCATACAATAGTTAGAATAATTTTTTTAATGGAGCACATGAGATAAGATTATAAGCCATTTAAATTAATAGTGTATAACTAATAAAGGACATGACTAATTTGCTTGATTTCTTTTTATACTATACATTTACTACATTTGTGAACAAAGAGGCAGTTGTGGAAATAATGTGAATTTCAGAAGCAATTTTATATATTCTTATACAAAAGTGCATTTCCATGCTGGCACTTTTGGTGTTTTGGCATGAGAACTACAGGAAAGTGATTTTATGCAATAGCTAAAAACTGGGCCAGGGTTACTAATCAGCTCTCCTTTTTATATGGAAACATAGGAACTTGGCATCTGAAGTAGGATGAAAAGTGGCTTCCCAAATACTTGCACGTTGAGTTTGCATGTTCATTTAAAATTTCCAGTCACAATTTCTCAGCTTTGCTATATAGTATGATGTAAAATTAGAAAAAGTTGTTAGTTAAACTTAATTTTATTCTTGAATAGAAGATTCTGTATGAGTGCCCTTATTGGAATATTTTGCTACATCTATGTTAATAAATTTAAAAGGTTAAAGGCTCATTCTTATTCCTTGATTGCAAGTGATGTAGCACACCTCTTTGTTCTCATAAAGAGTCTCCTTCCCTCAGGCAAAACGGCCACCATAAATCTACCCAGGAATAGATTCCAAAATTTCCATGGAATTTCAATATATGGATTAATAAATCCTAGGTGGCCATTAGATGAGGATATATATGTGAATGGAATACAGGGAAGAAGAGAGAACTGGATGGGAATTACTGTTTATTAGATCAGAATGTTCTACAAGAGACATTAATATTATTATCTGAGGGGTTACATTCTCAGAAACCAAGATTACTAGTACAGAATTCCTTACAGCTGGGCAAGTCAATCTTACTGTGCTTAGATTTCTAGAAATTCTAAAAAGCTTATTAGAAATGTAAACATAATTTAAAAATAAGATGTTATATAATTGAACTAATACTGTAGTTCCTCTACAGACAGTATGTGGTACTCATTAAGCTGTATGAGTGTAATCTATTGACCGTGGCATGACAGAGATACAAATCTTTTTCTATGTGTCAGTTCTTGTTTCTGTGACAACTGAAATACTGCATAAAATAATAATAAAAGAGTACATCAGGTAGCATTCCAGTGACTGGAGAGTGTGTACTGTCTAATGATTAGAAAGATCCAGTCTAACCTCAATGACTGAGGAAGAAGTAGGAGGATTGGGAATTCAATGAGGTATGTCAAATCCTATTAGTCTACATAATTTCTCTTTGCTGAATTCTGAAAAGGCAGGATAGTTATTGTAACTGAGCAAATATTCATAGTAAAAACTTAATTCAAATTTTTTTACATCAATTACTTTCTTTCACAATTTTACTTTATTTTCCTTAATATTTATCTTATTACTCAATATTCAAGTACTGTTGCTTAACAATGACTGGTTGAATAAAAGATAGTATATCAGTCTGGGAGTTAATAAACAAAGTTTTATTCAAATAATTACAATTATTTCACTAAAATTCATGTCTTAAAATAATTAATTTTCTTTATTTAAATGTGGTCTTTATCATACAAAGTTAGCATTTCAATATATTCTGTCCTTTTTTCAAAGAATTTTCTATCATTTTATTGTACTTCCCATGTATTTGCTTTGAAAGAAAAAGTGAATATCAAACCATTTCAGCGTGATGACAGATTATGTTTAAAATTCCATTTCTTGCTTGTGCCATATACTTATTGCAAGCAGATATGTGGTGGTTGGTGTGATTTGACACCTCTTACTCTCAGCTGAAATTTGTCTCTTGAAATTTAAGAACTCTGTTATTTGGCCCTACAGTGATCTGTTACTCATATATTAGCTGACAATTTGTGAATAAACTTTATCTGTTCTTAAATAATCTCTAAAGATGTTGGAGAACTGGTATTAAGGTTTTGTTACCTGCTGGAATTTCATTTCATTTCAGTTTGAGTAACCTTCACAGGGTACTGAAAGATGTTTGCCAGTGACAGCACAGTAAGCGATCAAGAGCCCAGATGACTGATTCTGAATAAAACAGAAACAAATTGATACCAGCAAGCAGCAGAGATAGTAACTAGCTGAAAAACAAGAGGTCATGGTCTGAGGTTAAACGGGGGTAGTAACTGACAAGCAACTCAAACAGACTGTCTTTATACAAAGAAAAATTCAAATACAGAGCAAAGCAGTGAAAAAAGAAAAGCAACTGCAGCCATGAATTGGGGAGAAGACACAAGGCATATTTCATAAACAGAATCATAACTATGGTCAAGAGGAAAGGCAGTGGCTAATCAAACCTCCTGACTTTTTGTTCAGATCAGAGTTATAAGGGAAGGAAACCCAAAATTAGTGACCAAAAATTATTCTGCCCCACTGCTTAATGTGTAATCTGCTACTCACATGCTTTACTTTTAATCTTAATTTTTTTGTTTGTTTTTTTAAGTCAAGAATTTCTCTTACTCAGTTTAATATTTAGATAACACTGCATGTCAGGTTAAAAATTAGCTTATCCTTGTTTAAATGTGTTAAAAATTTGATTTTAGGAACATCTTTCATCTACAGTATCTGTAGCAGAAACAGTTTCTCGGTTTTATTGTACTGTTCTGTGCTCTAACAGGAAATCTCATGGCTCATCAGATTGTGGACAGGCAGTGATATTCATGAGACAAGAAACATTGAATCATATGGAAATGTTAGGTGTAGTAGGTGGAATATTAACTTTTAGCATTTTCCGTTCATTTCCTTTGTGTCAACAGAAGCATACTTCTACAGAAACTGAAGGTAGCTATGACTTCCCTTAATTGATTTTGTACAGAATTTAGGACTCATTCTAGACAAACTGAAATCTTCTCTGACTTCTCAGGACTTGTTGACTAATATTCCTCTAAAATAAAGCCTAGATTGTGTAATAAGATTAGATGGAATTTAACCCTTGTTTACCCCAAAAAGTTTTTACGTACTGCACATAAATTAACGACCATACAACTTTGCTCAAGCATTCTTCAACAATGTTCTAGAATCAGTATGATCAAGAGACTGGATAGGTTGAAACATGCATGAACCAGAGCTGCAAATGAAGAAGGCATGAAAAAATGTGTACACTGAAACAAGTGATAGAGTAACTAATTTTTTATCATGTGAACAGTTATGATATAAGAATAGAAGCGAGAGAGATAAGTCAGGTAAGTTTCAATTTAATATTTCCTTTCAATTTTGTGGCACGCTGACCAAAGATCAGCTAGAAAATTCTCATTGTAACTTTTGTTGTATTCATAAGACATAATGAATAATGTTATCCATACCATTCTTTTTAGCTACCAGTGTTAACATGATGCTACTTGAGTTCTAGCAGTGCTACCAGTGTTATCATTATGCTACTGGAATTCTCGTATAAGAAGAGCAGGTTTTAAAGCTCATATAGTGACACGTTAACAGATCCATCCACTCATCTGTCCAGCTTGTGTCTCTTGTTCTGCATGATTATAGGACATTGTATAATGAATCAGAGTGCAATATTGGATTTTTTTGCTGCTGCCTGAACTATCTCCTCAAGAAATCAGTAAAAGAAAATAGAATAGGTATTTGTGATATTTGAGATGTATTTAACTAGAAGTGCTGATAAAATGTTTAAAAATCCTTGGACAGCCATTTGCAGTGAATGTAAATATAGTGTTTATTTTATTTTAATGCCTATCTGTTCTCATCAGAGCTAGAAGGTCCAAGTAAGAAGAAAAAGGAGAATCTATCTCCTAAATAACTAGAAATCTTCATTTGAACAAAGACGAGAAGGCTTGAAAAAAACACAAGAAATTTGTGTGAGAAGAAAGAGATAGCACTAAAATGATTTCCTAGCTTTCACTTAGAATAATTACTTTAAAGTAATTACATTCATGTAATATAGCTATGGTTAAGAGCTGAGAGAGTTTCACATTTGATATATGGAAAAAGTATTTCCATGTCAAATCACAAACAGTTTGTTTCTCTATATTTATCTTAGAGTCATCAGATGAAAATTACAATCTCCAGCTGAGAAAAAAAGCCCAGTCAATTATTAGAAATCTTCATTATAATTTTCATTAGTGAACTTAGGGTATTTGATTTACTATGTTTGGTGATTTGTTGTTTTTTTCCTATTTTTCTGTATGTAAAATTTCATAGTGCTTGTATTTAGAATGCATGTCTTTACTCAGACTAGAAGTATTTGAGTCAGGAAGAACTTCAAAATTAATTTTCCCATTTGAAAAGTTTTAGTTATCCAATCATAGACAAAAATAACATCATACAAGTTGGAGAACCAATCAAATGTAGACAGTGGTGAATGAATATTCTGTGAAAAGAGTGTGTGCTTCAATATCAACTCAAAAATTGTATGTTAGCATAATATGTTCAATTATTTTTTTTTAATAAATAAAAGCATTGATATGATTCAGAGCACTTTGAGAAGGAAAAAGGACTAAATTCACAACAAATATTAGTCAACATTGGTCTACTTTTAATTTTTAAGTTTGAGTTTATGGATTTTTCATACATTTCACTTCTGATGTTATGTTTCAGAAGTGTGTGACTGAATAGATGAAGATTATTGTGGAATGACAATATCACAGTAGATATTACTCAGACAAGATGAATTTTGATTGTAGTAAAGACAGTAAGATTGTAAAAGAGTTTCAATAAGTGTCTCAGCTCTAGGTTCACGTTAAATATGCACTTTTACTTTCATTGGTTTTTTTCCTTTGTTTTCCTGTGAATCAGTTTTATTTCTCTAGACTCTATATATTCATGCAGATCTTCCTTCTTTTTATGCCTACTATGTCATTTTTTTTAAGAAAAGGCCTCTGAAAAAAAGAATATTTATGAAAAAACAAATTGGCTTTTACTGAGTAATTTGTGAGAAAATGAAATGAAAAGGTAGACTTCTGGGAAGTGAAACTCTCAAAGACACAATGAAAAAATATTACATTTCCTAATTTTTTAAGTGATGACTTAATATGTACTTGATGTGGACTGAATGTTTCGAGTTTAGATTATACGAACAATAACTAAGTGAAAAATCTGTGTTGCTTTCTGTCAAGTAGTTACATAGACTACAGGGTGTTTACACATGGGGTAGCCCTATGCAATTGTTAGTACATGTAAAGAAATGCTGTGGGTACTTTTGAGAATGAAACAGGTTATAAGAAATAATTTTTTAATTTAAGTTTTGACTTTAATCTCTTCAGTGATTAAAAAAAATCTCTGCATATTTCTGCAAATTAGGATATTAAGCTAAAGAATTGAACTATGAAGTGTGTTAGCAAAAAACTTTGTTCCTTAATTTAAATGGGTAGTATAAATCTAATGTACATTAACAAATGATGGCTTTATGGCTCATTTTCTAATGTCTGAATTAGAAAGTGAAGCAACCATGAATTGCCTGCCCCTCTGGTGAACAAGATCCACAGAACTTGTAGAATTAATGTCTAGCAGGCTTACCCTTCATCATGACCCAGAATATGTCCTGAAGTCCCAGGATGAAAGCTGAGATGTGTCTGCCCTTGACCCCTAGCCCCCAACACTTCATTTTCAAAAAGCTGAGTATCATTCAGCAGAGTTGGTGGGAAACATAAGCTTTCCGTGTGTGCTGAACCGAACATAACGTTCAGCATGAGATCAATAACTCATAGTCTCCTTCTGAATGGGATTGCTTTTCTTTTGTGCATGTAAGAGGAGCCTGGGGCTGAGCTAGTTACTGCGTTGGAGTGATTGAATGCAGAGGAATGAATGAGCAGTAAAGCAGAGCTCGCCTGCTCTCACCCTTCCCCACTCCCCCTTTGCTTCTCCTTTCTTTGCTTTTTCTTTTGTTTCAGGCCCAGTATCAAGACGGGGGAAAGGAACAGGTTCAGCTTGGAAACGTTGATGTGCCCTGGTGTGCTCTCGTCTGATACAGTGCACGTTGTTAAGCAGGGTTGCAGTGCCCTGGGTGTCCACCCTACCACATGGCTTCCCCAGCACTACGCTGACCCTAGGGAGGTCAGCACTCAAACCCAGAGGCATCCTGCAGAGACAGGTTAGAGTGACTAACCTTTCCTCAGGGCACTTGCTTACTGTATGACACTGATGTGAACTCCTCCTTAGCCTAGAGATTAATATCTTTTACTAGGGTAGCAAAATGTTGGCCAGTGTATAACTCAAAATTCCCTACAGCAACTTCTATGCTGGCTTTTGATGTCAGAATAGGTGTAACTTATATGACAGTGGAGCTACAAGCATGTATAGGAGGACAGGGTTAATGTATAATACTAATGCTGTCTCATAGTTTCTTGTTTGTTAATGTATGTCTTCTTTATTTTATACTGTTAAGCATGCAATGGGTGCAAGTAGGCAGGAGTACCTATGCTCCTCCTTCATCTTCAAGATGCAAAACCAAATAAAGATATTTCTGAACTTCACATAGGATATCACTGAGGTAGGAATGTACAATCTTTTGGACAGACCACACTATTTCTCTAAATGGGTTGCTAGTGTGGGTCAGTTCATTCATATGCGTAGAATGACAAACTTCCATGACTTCCAAGTGGGATTTTGCATTTTTCTCAGCTTTATCTGATTTTCATTTAACTAAACTATAGATTTGTTAAAAAATATATTTCAGCATAGTGTGAGATTATAAACACAGCTGAACTTTTATTTTTTTGTAACCTTTACTTATTTTATTTATCTGGAGTTTTAATATTTAGCATTTTTTAAAAGATGTCCATTCTAACATTACCACCTAATTCCACTATAAAAAGATTGACCTCTGCTGTAGAGGAAAGGGTTTGATTTTCTTCTTCCTTTGCCATTGATTTTACTAATTCTGATTCAGACTAATAGAAGTGGCACAGGAAGAGAGCTCTTTGACATCACACTTCTTTGTCCAGCAAACTTTTGTAAGCTTGCCCTGTCCAGCAGACTTTTGTAAGCTTGCCCAACTAGCTAATTAAAAACATTTTACACTGGTCACAGAGTAATGGTCACCTAAGCATATTGCATGGTTACTAGTTTATACACTTGAAGTTTGAAGTACCAGGTTTTAAGACCAGAAGCAACCTCTTGGTATCACTATCTGCAAGTCTCAAGGCTTAATTATTATTTGTTGGTGGTCTTTAGCTGATAATTTTTCAAAAAGACGTGTATTATACACTGATATATGGTGAAAGGTCTTGCATTCAGTTTTGCAAGAAAATTTGGAACAACATTGATTTTGATTTAGTCTTATTTTTATATATTTGGTGGTAAAAATTTCCTTTTCAGAAGTAAAAAAAAGAAATAAAATACAATCATATGAGTTATAATGACCATTCTTAAAATATCATTCACGTTTGAAAAGAGTTTAATGTTTTGTTTACTCTCTTTTTTTTATTTCTGTACAGTGAAGGAGGATAGCATTGAAAATGACCAGAAATAGCCAAGTTATTTCTTTTTATGTCAAAAACATATAGAGTTACATATGGAATAAGGTCAGAAACCAGTACAGCGATTGTTTAGGATAACTAAAGAATGAGCTTTTACAGAATCACAACCACAACTTCACTCTTTAAGGAGTGAGTGAGAAATAACATAGTAAGAAAGATTTGAGAAAAATTAAAAAATTTTTTTTAGATACATTATGTTCATAAAGTTATCTCTGCATGATTAATTACTCCCTTCTCTTCCCTTTTCCTACTCAAACGCTTACCATAAAAAAACCCAAAACAAACAAGCAAAAAACCCCCAACCCACAATGCATTTCACTCTTGCAATGAGCAAATTTTACCTCATGGAAAAAAGATCTGTCTGCAGAACAGGTATAGGGTATTTATCTTATTATAACTGAGGGAAGGGTTCCCAGTTCTTCAGGGAGGGATGAGGGAAAATCTCATTAATGAAAAATGTATATTCCAAAACAATCAATAAGAGACAGACGTAAAGATAATTAATATGGGTATCTAGATTCTTCCACAAAACACACCTGAGGACTAGCATGAGTTAATTTATTTATTTTAATCATTCTTTTTACAAAGCTTCCAAGGATGAACAAATCAGCACCAGCAGCCAGTCTGCAGAGACTACATCTTCTGTTCTTAACCAGACCAGAATATCGCAGCTGGTATGTGGCAGGGAGAGCAGAGGGGAAGAGACTGCTGAGATGGCCAGGTCACTTCATCTACTGCACATTCACACTGAGGGCAGCAGAAGTCACAAATGTGCAATTCATAACCTGATTAATACTAGGGAATCTAGAAAGAAGATGGTGAGAGGGCAGAACTCCTTCAGCTTAATTATAGAAAGGACCTCTTACTCCTTTGGGTGGTGCTAATCACATTTAGTAAAAGAGCTGAGGTCTGGACTTCAGCACTTCCTCATTTTTCTCTTGTGTATTTTCCTATCCTCTTCATCAAACCAGTTTTTTGGTTTTTTTTTTTTGTTTGTTTGTTTTTCTTCTGGGTTTTTTTTTGAGTTGTTTGGTTTTGGGGTTTTTTGAGGTTTTTTTTGAGAGAGGAAAAAATAGAAACCTATTGCTGATAAATGACAAAAACAAACTAGATTTTTATTGCACTTAATCAATCTCCTATCAACAAACCCAGACTAAGTAACATTATGGGATGGATTTAGTGTAAATGATATGAAGCAAACAAACAAAATCCCACAAATTATGAGTGGGTAGGACTGTTGCTGGGAAACACAAGAGGTTTGATTTATTTTTTTTTTACCAAGTTTCAAGCGGTTTTTGCTTCTGGTATTTTATTACAAGTATTCTGGGAAGGAAAAGATTATTAAAAAAGGCATCATTTTGGAAAATCCACCTAAACATGTTAAAATCAATGTTCCTCTTACAGAACAAACTCTGGGGAAAGAATTAACAGGAATTACTGTATGGATTGGTCTGCTACTTGTTTTGTGTGCTTGACTGCTTGTCAGTTGGCAGAAATCAATGGTTCCCTTTTCAGACTGAGGAGCGAAGGAAATGGGGGTCAAAACTTTTCCTTATGGGTAGTTGAAGTATAGATTAAGTATTATACCTCTGTGTCTCCAGTGTATCCTCTAAAAATTCCACTTTGCATAGCATTGAAAAAATATGCTGTTTGCATTAATACATGTATTCACAGTTGATTAATTTATGTAATATTTCTCTTCCTGCATTTTTTGTAGAAGGTATTGTAGCATACAATAAAAACCCCATAGGGCTAAAAGAAGGTAATTTATGCTTTATATTTAATTTTATCCTCTTCTTTATTATTTAATAATCTTTTTTGCTAGCATCATTTTGATTATATCCAAAACTAAGACAACCTGGCTTCCTTTGTCTAGAGTGCCTTTCTTTTGACCTTAGTAAGTATACAGCAGATATGAAGAAATACTACTTATTGAACAGGTAAAAGAAATGTCCCAAAGAAGAGTCCATATAGTGCAGTCCTCATGTCATGTGATAATAGCTCGCTGTGTTCATTGAAAATATCAATTTAGTAAAGACAATGTTTAAAAGTCACTCTGTATCTCAAACAAAAGATACAAATGTTTTACTGCTTGAATTGCTAGAATGAAAAATTAAATGGTTTCAGAAGACATACTAATTTTTGTCACCAGGTTCTGTAGGTTTTTTAACATTGCTTTCCCATGACTTTTGCATGAAATAGTCAGGTGATCACATTATCAGCTAATTTAACTATTCTGCCTTTTTTATCCATGAATATCCTTATTTTAAATAGATGCTCACCTTGAGATCAAAGCTGCAAAAGAAGTTTTGGTTGGACATTTATTTGTCTGTCAGATACTGTGTTGTGGACAGCAACATTTCTCACTATGGTGAAATCATTGCAGTATGATTACTATGTCTGAATTATGTTGTTGGCTTACAGGCATTCTTCAGTACAGTATATATTTTGAAGGTAATCATCTGTGTTTAACCACTGTTTAAAGCACACTACTCTGTATCCATTACATTAATCAAATGTCAGGAAAATTATTTTTAAGAATGAACACTTATACGGTTGGCAAGGATGGCAGCATAACGATTTCAGCAGAGCCTGTTGAAATCTGTGCTTGAGGCTGAGATTATGGCTTTCACAATGTCATAAGAGGACATATTCTGTTCATGAAGATGATTGCTCTGAAGCCTCTTACATCGGAGAAAAGAGTGCTTTGGTGGAGGCCCTGAGAGAATGGAGTCATGAGAAGTACATGTCCCTTAGTTCTGTTTTAGTGCTAAAGTGAGAGATGTGGTTGGCAAGGGTAGGGAACTAACTTCAAGCCATATTAAATTTTATGCCTCTGAAACTTCAATCATTTCAGTGATGTACTAATGTTAAAACCATAATTTAACCTCAAGTTATGAATTATTTCTTTCTTATACTCCGATCTGTATTTTTATCCACACAGGATTTTGAAATGCAATTGCCACAATCACATTCCAAATAGTCTTTCTAGCTATATTTTGCTCTATAGCACTCTCATAACATCACTTTCATTATTAAGGTTTTTGCTAGGCAGTGAGCAAGCTTTTTGAAAACTATACAAACTTTTTTTACTGGACTTCTCACTAATTATAATTAGAAAGAATTCTGGGAGCATGGAGCATAGCCTGTTACATAAAAAACCTAATAAATTATAATTACCCTCTAAATACAAACTCTCGATCTAGTCTACTGAAATCAGCGCAAGAACTAAAGTGCTTAAGTTGCACTTCTGGTTTACACGGATGCAGCAGAAGCAGTTTTGGGTATTTTTAACATTTTTGGTCGTGCCTATACCTTTACCTATACCTTTACCTATACATGCACATATGTAACTAGTCTCTCTAAATTCCAAGATGAAACTAACTCTGAATCTAAATTGAGGAAATAAGCTGAGACCAATAAGAATAAACAGGAAAACATGAAGAATAATGACAAATGGAAGTCAAATTTGCCATAGGTAAGATAATTTTTTTTAATCTATCCTCTGCTAGTCACCAAAGCTAAGAGTTTATTTCACTCCTTTTCCTGAAAAGCTCCCCGAAAAGCAAATGGTCCATATTGGGCTCTCATTTGAAGGCAGGTTATTAGTATTAGATAAAACATCGATTTCTTAAAGAATTATCATTTTCAAGAATGTGTGTATGTATATGGTAATTTTAAACCCCAAAATATAAATATATTTTCTGAGATATATTCATGCCTGTGGATGCTATGGTAGACATAAACACCAGTAACAGTGTCCTAATGCTTATACTGTGAGGTATTTCATTGTTCACCAAATTACACAGTAAAAGGGACTAAGGAGAAGTTCTTTATGAAGACTTGCCTCATCAAGAATGATGGTTCATTTTGTCATAATCAGGTGGACTTCTAGCTGTATTTATTTTTCTCTATTTTTGAAGTTACGAAGGACCTAGGTCTAAGGACTTGTAAGGAGTTCAGAAGGGACACAATTACAAATTGAACACAGCCATACTGGTAAATCAGATGAATGCCTTTGACAAAAGGAGAGGACATCAATCTAAACAATCTAAGGATTACAGAGAATTTTCAAAAAAATTGTATATATTTTAAGTGTACTTCGTGGATATTATTTTATGCCTTGAGTTTAAAAAATGGCATCATATTTTATTCATGCAATATTTATCCTATATTATGCATCTACTTATGAGTGCAGCTTATTCTGCTAAAAAACATTATGGTCTTCTCCAATGCACTACACATGTAAGAGAGAAGGATAAAAACACCCAACTAAACAACTAAGTAGTGTGGCCTTTGAACAAAAAGAGTCCATGCATCCTTTGAAATTTTCCAGCTACATATATGGGCATATTTACAATGAATGAGTTAGATTGTTATTTTAGGAGTCATATTTCTGTTACTGCTTTTACTTTTTAAAATTGTAACATTCTTCATTCTTCTGTTTACTACTATTAAAATTTTAAATCCAATTTATTTTAACTCCAAGAGATGCAAAAAATACTCACAAGCTCTAACACACAGACAAATTGACATTCAGAAATTTAAAATTCATAAAACATAACGTATTTTCTGTTTCCAAGGCACTGTTTAAATTTTCTCAGATTTAGTAGACCTCATATGCAGGCTAATGGTTTTTATGTCAATATACAGCATTTCTACTTCTGTTTTTTACATAGAAATTTTGTGTACTGATCCATTCTATGTCTGTATAACCAAATCAAAGGCATTATACTTAAACTTATTCTTCATTTGATCTTTTACCAAATGTAAAAAATTACAATAAACTCTCAATCGTGCAGGATGTAAGCTTTATCCAACAAGGTATTTTTCTTCTGTCTTCTTTTATTTTCATGACTGTTACTTTGCCTTTGAATAGGTTAAAGAAACACTGTTTTTAATCTTCATAAGATATTTTCCCCTTACCATGTGATCCAGACCAGCACAGAAAATCGTGTGCAACCAGTTCTTACAGCTGGAATTACTTCAGGCTTCTTGAAACATGAAATGATTTACCAACCAAGAAAGACTGTCTCCAGAATTTCGTCAGGTAACTCATTCCCCAGGCTCTTTGATTCTTCACTTTAAGCTGATTCTGTTTAGAAACAGCTGAAGACTTAGTCTAATGTATGTAACATTATTGGTGGTGTGTGCCAGTTTCTCTTCACACTTTACAGGCCTATCTTTGGGAAAATTGAGTGTTTTCAAAAATGTATTTGACAAAATCAGTTATGGTAAATACCATGATCTGACAAAGAGCTTTGAAAGGTTTAGAGCCTCCAGATAGATACAAATAAGATAAGAAAAAGCCGACACATGTTAAATCATCCAACGGCAAAGGGGATACTTTATGGAAATGAACTCGCAAGATAATAATTTGAATTTGACAAGGTGATAATTAAAGTCCCTAGATAGACTCCTTCCACATCTGTATGCCTTTCTGTGAAGTTGGTTAGCATATTAACTACTGTTGGCGACTACTGAGAAATATTCATAGGATGTTAAACTGCATATTGTTATTCATTTCAATTTGTATAATAAATGTAACAAAATGCAATGCATGAAGTATTACACAAGAGGTGCTAATCTCTATTATGGATTTATTTTAAAGCTCAGTGATACCATACTACTCTCTCAGATGCCAGTTTTATTCAGAGTAATTCAAAAGATTTAATATTAATTAGTCTTTCTGGCAAGAACAACGAGGTGATAAATTTATTTTGAATGTGAAATACTGAGGCCAAGACACTTTCAGTGCAGTAGCCAGAACTATTTTATGTTGTAGTTACTGAATAATGACTATCAATAGGTACTTTTACTGGAAATACTTTAATAGCAACTGGCTTTGTGGAAAAGCTTTGAAGCTTATGTCTTTAATAAAAGGTTTGTTGTTAACTGGTGATAGCTTTTTGGACCAACTTTAACCAAATTGCCCAAAAAAAGTATTGCTGGACTGTTGAAAAGCCAGTACTTTCTCCCATGGAATTACTGTGTCAATAAGTAGGCATTCATATACTATTATAAATAGTACAATCTGTTTTCAGGAAAAAATAGCTGTTTTCAATGTAAACACTACACATCTAGCAGATTTGGGTGTCATTTACATTTTAGCTTGTGTTAAGAATCCATGTTTTTAAGTAACTCTTCTGCTTGTTCACAGTTATGTGGAGTAATGTCATGTAGTGGTCTCAGGGTGAAGAAACTGGATTCACTGCAGCTGAAACAGTAGAGGAATAATGTGTCGGGGGACTCACCTAGTGCACTCCAGCTGCAGATGGGCATTTGGAGCCCTGAGGACAGATGGGAGCTGCTCTGAAGTGAAAACACTCCATGTCGCCTATGCTGTGGTCATCAGGTCCTCAGCACCAACTGCTCTGCTCTGCAAACCCACTTCTAATGGTCCACATTAATTGTTTCTGTAGACGTAGTCTCAGTGTGATAGATAAGAGGAGAGTGTATGCACATTAAAAAAACAACTACCAGAATCACTGTGGGAGTCTTCAAGTCTGGGGAATGACTGGCAGCACCACCTGGAGAGAGATGGAATCTTTGCCACTTAAGGTAAAGATTTAGTGTGAAAGCTCAAAACACTTGGTGAGCAAAGGATTATGGAGTCTGCCATAGGAGTGATTGTCAACTCTGAGTCAATAGAGTGAAAGACATAGAAACCACTGTGATATGAAAATGCTGTAAATGCCTATATGACCAAAAGGAATTTTCTTTTTTTCATTTTTTGATATTCTATGTCCATAAATGAAGGAAAATTTTGCTTTGACACAGCTTTTCCCCTAAGTTTACTTTAGTCTGTCATCCTTCTCCAGTAGCAACATAATTAGCATATAGCCAAGAATTAATGAATCATTTTGCAAGGCTACATGTTTTTTGTTAGCATTTAGTGCTGTGAATTAGCACATGCTATTCATATTCTGTGTAGTGATTTCCCTGCATCACGATTCTCTCATTTAACTGTGCCAAAACTTATTTACAACTTGGAATATTTCTTTCTGATATTTTTATGCTTCTTCTCCAGTGTTCATACCATCACATCTCTATCTGTAGAGAACATGGATGTCACAATTAGAAAAAGGGTCAATTTTTTTTACACCTTGATAAATTACCCCCTCTTTTTTTCTTTTTTTTCTCTCAATTCTTCATTTAAAATAAAACAATAGAAAACATCAAGTTCTGTAGCATGCTAAGTCAGTAGTTGTTGAAGTACTAAATGTCATGCCTAAAGGCTTGCGTTTGTTATAGTTTCCAAAGCATACAACACACGCAGTACTTCTTGATCTCGACAGATTTAATTCCATGCAGTTTAAGAGAACTTTTAAAATCTCCATGACTAAGAAAACATCAGTATGATAATAGCTTTTTTCCTGGATAAAACATGAAAGGTTATCTGCTACATGACTGTCCCCACAGGAGGGTACAAGATTCAGGTCATAAAGGGTGACAACTCCTAATGCTGTGTCTTGCAACCAAGAAGTCTTGTTTGATAGTTTTGGGGAACCTTAAATGCATGTGAAGTTCACCTAATGGTGGGACAGATTATAAAATCCAGACCTAAAAGCAAAGTCTAGCCCGTGTTGTCTTAGTAGACATTAATTACTCTGTATGCTTCAATTAGATCTCACAAATAAGTGAAAGTGACTAATATTTTCCTTAATCTGAGCCTCAGCTTGTAAAGTTTGCAGTACTGCCTGTCAAGACACATTTAGAAAAATGGGTTCAACAGTAAAAGTCAGTCATAAACCTCAGGGTACACTGAAAATCCTGACAGTAACATTTGCCAGGTGTGACTTCTGGAGATGTCCTGCTATCACTTACTGACCAGTAGCCCATAGATAAGAGGAACAGTAAGCCTTTCACCACAAAACCCAGTTTAAATGATAAGAAAATTGACATTCCAGCCCTTCCAGACAGCACAATGTGCTCAGTGATTTCTCAGCATACGTTGAAAATGTATAGGACTGCCCTTATTTATATAGAGATCTGTGCGTGTGTGTGCATGCGTGTGTGTATGTGTGTCTGTCTGTCTTCCTGTGGTTTTTTTCCCCAGCACGATGTCTCGCTAGTCTCAGTGGGACTATTGTTGCTCTAAAACATCCATTCAGCTGGAGTGAAACAGCTTGCATCTAACCTTTGGGGGTTTGACTTAAAACAAGGAAAGAAAAAAAAGAAGCTTGACTTCATGCTCAGTGGTATTGTGAGGAAGAGAAAAATAGGTGGTTTTTAGTGAAATTTTGTGGAGTAAAGCTAAAACAGGATTTTTTTGGAGTGTGAAAGTGGGAGTATAAGTTGTCATTGCATCAGGAGACATGACCATTAAGAGAGCAGAAAGAATTCTATACTGTTTATCTACCTTTTGATTTCAGAATCAGTTTTTTCTCAATTTATTTTTCTCTTTTGACTTATTTTCCCCTTGTTCATATGTCACACAACTTACTTAAAGCATTGTCTTTGAGCGGAAGTTGGTGGCACCTCAGGTTGCTCTGAGGGTAAAAAAAATCCAGCAGAGTACAGTAATGGTATACAGAACACTTGTAGCTGCTCTGAACATATATCTAGGACTTTAAGACACAGAAGGCAGAAGCAGGGAACCGTTTGTGAGAAAAGCAGTTGGATGTAGACAACTTGAGCTTCAAAGATAAATCATTCAAGAGCAAGGTCATTACAGACATGCTGTGAATTTGGGGCCTCCCAACCTCTCCCTGACCACCCCCCAGGAAGATTTTAAGAGAGATTAGAAGTTTACAGCAGGATGAGAAGACAAAAAGCCACTCTATTCAGCACAGCTTTGTGCAAGCCGAGCTCAGACGCATTGTCTTTTTCGCAGTTGCGAGATTGCAACCCTGATGTCTGCCCTCACCTCCTCTGGCTCCCATCAGTGACTGATCACTTTCAGCTGCAGCATCCAGGAATTCACTCATTTCTAGGGATGAAAAGGTTTGCTTTCTTCAGTAATCACGTAGGCAGACTCAGCTGCCTGCTTATGCGTTCATGTGAATATTAACCCGACTGGAAAGTCTTTCTCTGTAGTTGGTCATGTGTTGTAATTAAAGAGTGTGGTAAAAGACAGACGGTGTTGTATCTACAATGTTGAAGGCAGTCACAAGGAATATGTACACAGAAAAAGAAAACAGATGAGTTAATAAGATTAAAACTGCATTCAGCTAGTAGCAAACGATCCCCTTCAGAGTGCCATTTTGGTTACGACAGCCACGGGCAAAAAGTAGCAGAAGAGGGCTGTAAATCAGGACCCCGCTTTGTAAAACTCACTTCAGAGAGGAAGCCGAGAGTCTATGGAAAGAGAGCAAAGTCCAGGGAATGCAGTCAGGGAAATAGCATTATATTAGTTTCTGAAAATGGGATAAAGCAAGCCTACTTTAGCTTAGGTAAATAAAATTTTTGTAAATGCCAGTTAAAGTAATATACTGGTAAATACTTGCAAATTGATTAATTCGCATATGTAATCCTGACTGCTTAAAATTAAAGCCTTGTACTGAACTTGCCTATGTTGAATGACTTTAAAACAAGAAATTACAAGCCTCAGAGCAGTTTTTTCCTCACTTAGAAGTTTCAAGGAAGTGCTTCCTGTAAATGAAAATTAAGCCTTACAAAAACAGATAAAGGATCTCACCAACTAAATTTTATAGATCACAGAGCTAATAAATCATCGAATATTAGGGAGTCTGATTTTTTTTCATCATATATTTGTCACTGACAATGCTGGCTAGCCAAAACTATTTTTCATTATTTGTCAGTTCTGAATATTAGGGAAATGAGCTTTGAAAATTATCAGAATCCCTTATTTTGACATTTTTATTGAAAATGTCAAGTTTTATAGTTCAAAACAGTTTTGTTTGGAAATTAAGCTAATTGTAGCTGGCATTTATTGAATCTTACTTTTTAGGCTTTTTGTTTTAGAGCGCTTTCTCTCCTCCATTCTCCACCTTCCCTCCCCATCCTGAATCTTAAAATGTTTTGTCTGAAGTTTGGTTTGATGAAGTGTTCAATATCTTAAGCATGGTCAGGGAAGTTAAAAATAATTCACCTCACTCTCCAAGCCATCATGACTTTAACCTCTTTTAATATTTGTGTATGATTCCTGAGCAAGATCAGATGCCCAATTAAAAAATAAAGAACTCAGATACAGATCTACAGTAGTGGATCAGAGTTCTCTTTTTACCTCATTCATGTAAATCCTATGGAAAGAGCAGTCAATGCATTGCTTAAGCAAAGCAATATGGTATCAGATTCTTCATGATGTAAAATATGCAAGGTTTTAAACACATTCATGAACCCTCGCCTATCTGAACAACAATAGGCTAGCAGTGCAAAAACTGTAAATATAACTGGATTCTTTGGTTCAAATCCTACTGTTTCATTCAGTTTTGTTCAGCTGTTATTGAAAAAACTTCCTATAGAATGAAAAATCATTTTATCATAGTTAAAAACTAAACTGGGACCTCTGAGCTTGACCTGTCTCTAGTACTGTATATGATGTACTTCATGCAGTGCATGAAGAATTTTATGTGATAATCAATGCTGACAGGAGTACTATGAGATCGAAATAGTCTGACTAAAAACTGATCATAGTTATCAGTGTCTGAAAAAATTTCTATTTTTTCTTGTTTACCAAAGTACCTTTATTTGCTTCCCTAAATACAGTTGTTTATATGATTGATAAGTTCACTAGCTTTCAAGCTCATTCACATCCATTAGTTCTGTCTTTTTCCCCTCCCTGTTGAAAATCAGGAGCTGTCAGACTGAAATGTTCTTGCCAGACACTAACAAGTGTCCCCAGGAGTGGCAGAAACCATTCTTAATCTGTAAGAAATAGGTTTTAAAGTGTTGTTTGTTGACACTGGTCGCTCCACTTGCTTTACAGAAAATGTTGACGTAGATGACATACAAATACTGTTTTTAATGTGTCTTCCTAAAAATGCTTTTTTTTTTTTAGACAGAGCAATAATATTTTGAGATGTTTCAAATAAAATTAGGAGTGCAACAATGAAATCTGTATGTTAATCTTTTACAGATCCAGAAATATTTCACATGGTGTCTGGTGTCAGGCCTGATCCAAAGCCTATCAAGACCAGCAACACTAATCTTTTTTACTTTAATGGGCTTTGGATCACATCCAGTATGTGAGCAACAGTCATCCATATGCTCTTTAAACTTACAGTACGCATGATCCCACATTATAGAACCAAGATCAGTTCTGTCTTTGCTGAAGCTGATGGGAGTTATGAAGTCTTCCAGACTGGGATTTCCAACTTTATCTCTAGGATACGGAAACAAGCAAGTAAAATTTTAGAGGAAAGGAAAACTAAAGTTACAACAGATTCACTGTTTATTTGACTGTCTTATGTGTGGGTAACCCCACAGTATTTTTTCTGTTTCTGTATGCTTTCTACATAAAACTAATGACTATTTGCATGTAGGGGTATGTATAGTTCATTTAGAAAATAGCTGCAATTTTTAATTGGACATAGACTGCAAAGTGACCCATTAAAAAGTATTTCGTTAAGCACTTCAGTTTGTGATTTGGATTTTTCGATTCTAGTATATGTGTTATTGGTGAGAACATCACATTGGATGAATTTACAACACAATGTGTGAAAAAGTTTAACATGTAATGAAGGAATTCTTGTGATGAAGAAATTATTTTATGTTTTCTATTATTTTCTCTTAGCACATAGATATTGACTGGTCATAATAAAGAAGTCCTGAGATGCAAGTAGTTTATGAAAAGCGACAAGTGTGCCCATTGCCATACGTATTCCAACAATCCATTCTACTCCTGTGCCCATCCTCTGCCCACCCAGCAGTCTGCATTGCACTCTGAAAGGTTAGCTGCTTGTTTCACACATTTCCTAGGCCCAGCTGCTTTGTCTCAGCGGTGGCTGAGGGGAAACAGTGACTGCAGAGGTGTAGGCTGCTGGCCAAAAGGAATTTCCAGATACTGTTGTGCCATTGGTGATCTTCAATGCTAATTGGGTTGCTGCTTCCTGATGCCATATGTGGTGGTTACCTACACCACAGGAGGCTGCAGACCTGACAGGAATGAAATTGTGAAAGATTAGGGGATGGTAAATGCTCCAGGAATTGTTGTTTATCGTTATCTGTCTGATGGATCATAAATATTGTGTTGGATACAATCACTCATGTACTTTACAGATACACAGAAGACAAAAATATGCTCCAAGAGCTGACTTCTGTATATAGAAAATTAATGTTGAAGTCACTGCTCTAAATGAGGAAAGGCTAGTCTGACATCTCTGATGTATTTTTGTAAACTGAATTTTAAAACCATGTAACTGTGATCAATTAGTACTTGATATACACTAACTGCCATAATCTTTATTAATATTGTTTTTGCTGTCTTTGTTGCTGTCGTCATTGTCATTGTCACTATTATATATAATAAAATTGCTGTTTTCCAGCAATTGGATTGGCAGACTAGGTCCCAGAGGCTGCATGTGATCATATTTTTATTCTTCAATGTGTGTGTGGTTGGACACAAAAGGAAGTAAATTTAGGTTAAAAAAAAGTAAATAAAATTTGTATTATTAGATATGTTATATTTTTTAAAGTATCCTCCTGACATTTGACACTATTTAGAGGGAAGACTTCAGAACACACGGATTTTTGAGTCAGTTGCAGGAGAGGAATTTCTTTAGTATGCTCCTGCTTAGCAAATTAATATGAAAATCACATTGAGGTTTAAATAGTATCTGAAAAAATATAATGATCAATCATATAATGGTTAAACCTCCTATAAACATGTTTTTAATAATCATGTAATATTTGTAAATAAAATATATACATGCTAATGCATGTTTAGTAACTTTAATATAAAGCATTACTTAACAGCTCATATTAATTTTTATTTTTATTTCCTTACATATGTTACATGAAGTGGTACCTTACTGTAAGAGCATAGTCACCTTCTTAACACTGTTGACACTGCAGATTTTCTCACAAATGTTTGCTGTCGTTGGTTTATTGTTATTGCTAAACTAGAAGACTACCAAAGTGCAATGAAATTAAAAATACCTCTTGAGATATTTATTAGGTATTAAACATCTTTAGGAAGTGATTAAATAACACTGAACATTAGATTTCTTATAAAATCCTTATGCTTAGACTAAATTGTAGGAGTACACTTGTGTTTAAGAGACAGTGGGTTAGGACTCACATATGACAGCAATTCACTTTAGTTCAGTAAACGACAATACATGATATATTTTTACTGATAAAACTATTGTAGATCTACCTGTATTTGAAATACCTCTCATGTTTCTCATCCCTGTTTTGAAATATTCTATCCCTTATATATTAATTGCTCTTTGAAATAGATAAACCTCTTCTGAGAGTTATAACTGCCCATCTGGATGACATCACGTCCATTAAATTATTTTTAACAACATTTTCAGACTTTTTTCCCTTCTTCTCCCATTTAATTAATATTTTCTTACTGTTTTTCTGAAAAGCCAATGGTTTTTTTGGATCATAACTTCATCTGAAACAAATCATTCTTCTGCTTCTGCGTAAAGAGGGTACCTGCACAGCTGCTTCTAAGGTTTAGGTGAGGATCCACAGAAAATTTTCCTGCCTTTCCAGCTGGCTTCAGCAAGCATGACTGCTGCCCTCTGTCCTGCTCTCTTCTGCAGCATCCTCTGTGTGGGAGTGCAGCATGGTTTGGACAGGTACAGAGCTTTTACCTTCAGATGTGTTTCTAAGACTCTGAAAAGGAGACACCTTAGTATCTTGTAAAGGGCAGCTACACAATATGATATGTTGTTTTCCATAGCTATCTATTTCATCTGCTGCCCAGGGCCAAACTTTGTTTTGCATCTCTGTGTGAGAAAAAGCTACAGTAATAAGTTTCAAAACCATTCCTCAGCAAGAGAGTTTAGAGAGAAGTTAAATGGAGTCATCAGATACAGGGGCAACCCGTTGACTATGACAGGGTCTGAGGATCATGCCTTGCAATCCCTCCACCCTGATAGGGCCCTGCTGCTCAGAATAATTGAGAATCACATACATAAAAATAAAATAAAAAAAAAAAATTAGGAGTTGGAAGGGACTGTGAAAGATCATCTAGTCCAACCCCATTGCTAGAGCAGGATTACCTAGAGAAGATCACAAAGGAACAAGTCCAGGCGGGTTTTGAATGTCTCCGGAGAAGGAGACTCCACAACCTCTCTGGGCAGCCTGTGCCAGCACTCTGTCATCCTCACAGTGAAAAAGGTTTTCCTTATGTTTTTCCTTATTGAAGAATGTATTTTGCTTTTACAGAAGTTTGGATCAACATAATATTGTGGATAATAGAAGAGGCAGAACATAATTTTGAGATATCTGGTTAGAAATAAATAAAGAAAAAAAGGTGAAAATACTCTTATGCATAATGTCTGTGTTGCTGCTTCCCCACTTTCACTAATTTTCTTCCTCCTGCATATTTGTTCATACTCACCACTAACCAATACCTTGTATCCATAATGAAAGTGTCAAGATGGTTATCACACAGATAAATATACTCTATGACAAACAGGCCAGGAGTAAAGATGTCTATAAAGCATAACTAAGACTGGTGAATGGTGAATAGGCAAGCAGAGTGAATCATAAAATTGTCATCACTGTGTTTTGATGCAGTCAAAAAGCCAAAGGGAGAGAAAGTGTTCTAGCGAAACGTATTTACTACATGCTTTGGCGTATCAAATTTTTCTGTTTCCTGAGAACACACAGAGCACTGGGCTAAATAGTGTTCTGATTTATCCCCTATGTCACCCCACTGACATATAAGGAAGGGCAGAAATACATCTGCCATATGGCTAATAAACACATTAATATTCAAAGTACCAGAAGTGAATTTATAGCTCACATATGAACACCAGATTATCTCTGTAGCCTTTTTCTGTAGCTTCCCCTTGTGTAATAGGATGGAAGGCAGTACATAAGTATTATAGATTCTGATGATGTGAGATACCAGAATTCTAGAGTGCGTTGATTAGTAAAAGCAATAATTTTTCACATTAATGGATTACAGGTTTACATCATAATTTCTATTTAAATCACAGGAATGACTGCTATCGTTTCTGACATAAAAATTAAGCATTTTTAAATGGTCTAATAACATTAACTATTTTGAAAAGGTAAATAATCCTGAGTGTTCATTAGCTCCTCTATTCAATGAACAACATGAATAAATAACTGTAACTGTCATTACTCAGTACATCCTCCTTTTATTGTCTAAAGGAGCTTTAAGTTTTTATTCTCAAAGACTTTCAAACACCAAAATATTTGTATAGAAGACTCAGTCAGGTAATTTCCTTAAATTATGTATTGAAGTGGTATGCATTATAATCCAGATGATTATTACTAGAATAATGCAGTTTTGCATTGGATGAGAGCCATCTTTTCTCCCTATAGCAGATGGATTGTTTATGATCAACAGAGTTGCATTTTTGAACACTTGAGGACTTCTATATAAAAGAATACTTTGTTAGAGATCTAAATCTTTTGATTTATTTTATTTTCCTTTTGTAACACATCTATTATTGTATTTTTAAGCTATAACCTAACTTTTATTGTAGTAGAGAATAAGAAGATACCATGCTGCTATTTTTTTCCATTTCAAAATAAGAATAAATCATAAAGATACAACAAATACAGGAGCATTGGATTGCTTTCTTGAGCAGAATTATCATGTGCAAGTTTTGTCTGAGGTGTATTTTCCTCCTGTTCAGGGAAACAGGTACACTAACCCTCTTGTTATTGAATTTGTTCTTCATAAAGGGTACTAATTTGTAGAACTTAGAAAACCTTAAAGACTGTCCTGTCAAATAGATAAAAGAGACATTGTACCATGTTGTGATTGTATTCCATCAGAATAAAAATTTTGCCTGATATAGAACAGATACAGTTTGATTTAAAGAACAGTATTTATAGGTCTTCAACTGAAATATCTTCTCTTTATGGAACTGCATCACAGACAACGGTATAATGATTTCTTCCACTCCTACTGGAAAAGCCCAGTCTAATATTTTCTTCTTTATGTAAAAATTAATTTAATATTATTTTTTAAGGGTTCTAGAAGTTAGCAAGTTGTCTCTGAAGGCAGATTTCGTACATTCAAAAATAACACTTTGTCCTGCTAAGAAGAGATTTCTAGCATGGTCAAGGTGTTTCTGGGAAAAGGAAAGGAGAATAGATTATAGGGATCTTGCAGCACTAGCGGTTCTTGGTAGCTAATTTACCTGCTAGGTTTGGCTTTAAGGCATGTATGAGTTGGTGCAATGTATTATAGGACTCCAGAGATGAGATAGTGCATGAAATCTGACGTGCAGGCTTCATGCGTATGCATCTGATAAACCCACTTTGCCTGATTGACACTTCACTGCTTAACACTTGGTTCTTTGTAACTTGTTTATCCAAGTGCATGATATATTCTTGCACAGCATGACATTTCTTGAGGAATAAGTTATGATAGTCCCAGCCTATAATTTGATTTCAGTAGCAGGGCTTCTGGGACTGGAATATTTGTTCTAACTTGACTTTGCCTCTCCCTTGCTGAAGTACTTCACTCAGAATATGTACACTTGCAAGCCTTCACATTTAACAAAGTGTGCTCATTGTCCTGTATTGTAACCTGAAAGGTCAGGCCATTGAACCATTAAATATTCAATTTATTCATGTAGGACCAATACATGTGTTTCAGTGTTTTCTTAAATGATTTGACATTAGCAAAAGAACATTGACGCAAAATAAAGTGCATATAAGAGACAGGCCTTAGGCGATACAAAACAACAAATCATAACAGATATTAAAACCAGATTTAATATACACATTGCTAAAAAAACCCTACCTTCATTACAAGAGTATTAGCTAGAGGGTGATTCCTTATGCAATTTGCTGTACATTAATTTACAAATTCTATTACACTTCCTGAAAAAACTATCTTATAAATGAACTTATTGATGGTAAACCAACATACATGTATATATTCAGTGTAGGAATATATTAATTTCCCAAGTGTGATGGTGTATCACTCTGATTCTGAGAGCTCCAGCTAGAATTTTGTCTAACATGTTTTTCATTTACTTTTCTCTTTGTGTTTTTGGGGTGTTTTGTTGTTAGTTTTTTTTAAAAGTAAACTTTGCTTCAGCTATTTACTCATTGTATCTGCTTTTCATAAACATTGAAAAGTCAAAATTTATTGGCCAGTCATTCACTATCCATCAATTCCTAAGTTACAGATATGACTATTTGACCAGTTGTACATTTATAGCTGTGAGTATTCATGACAGAAATTTGTGATGGCCTTGAAGGGATAAAATGTCACTGCAAAATCAAGACTATTTCTGGAAACTATCAGGATATATTGCATAACACAAGAATACTAAAACAAGTGTGAATAAATTATTAGTTATTAATTATTTGCAAGGATATTTTGAAAAACTTATATCTCATTCTTTTCCTTTTCAGAATTCTGCTGGCACAAAGACTACAAAGAAATAAACTAATTTTTTTTCATATTAGTGAACACCTTCCAAAAGTATATAATTAAAACTGTAATAATATAGAATAAAATTAAAAATGCTTTAAA
The DNA here is from genome assembly GCF_000695765.1 of Mesitornis unicolor. Classification (NCBI taxonomy): domain Eukaryota; kingdom Metazoa; phylum Chordata; class Aves; order Mesitornithiformes; family Mesitornithidae; genus Mesitornis; species Mesitornis unicolor. The sequence goes on along the minus strand of NW_010191659.1, from coordinate 9,901 downwards.
TTATTGTTCACAGTATTTGTTGATTTGAGAAATTATTGAAATAGAATTTTACAAATTATTACTTCAAACAGTTGGCAAGGGGCAATACTGACCTACAGGGACTGAATGTAAGGGAGATGATAATTCTGCCAACCTACTTGTATTGACCAGTTTCTTATACTGAAGTTATCCTAGTGAGATCAATAGGATTACTGGAACAGTAATGTGCTAGCTATTGTGAGAAAGTCTGCCAGAATGCGGAAGAAAGTCTGTCCTTTAATGTGTATTACTGGCCAAAAACTTTTTCTTTATTACTTCTTTTTTTCCTGTCTCTAGGTGTTAAATAACTTTAATGTAGCTTCAAGCATGCAACTTACTTGGAAGTTTTTACACTTATTTCAAAGATAAAACATCAGGTCTGTACATTTATTTTGAAAAGTTGTTCTCCTGTCATTCTGCAGTTAGATTTATGATAGGTTTTTTTAGAAATAATATAATATCTGCATGGTATTTTCTGTATTTTCTTCCACAAATATATTTGTTTTGCAGCTCACTCTAGCATTCTCCTCCCAGATGGATAAGACCTCTTCCCTTCTTTGTGAAACAAGAAAAATATCATCTATGTTTGCTCTTCCTCACTCTTGAATCACTGAAAGCAATACAAAATTTGGCATTGATTCCAATTACAGTAAGAGTAGCGACTTGACCCTGACATGCTGAGCCCTCTTATGAATGGTGTAGCCCTTTAGTGGTGCTTGACATATGTCTGGATCATTCCCTAAGTATATAACATTTTCAAAAGGTGACTCACTTCAGTATTTTTTTTCTTCAAACAGTAGTGATGCCTTTTTGCAGCTATTTGAGAGGGGAGACAAGGATGGGAATAATTATGAAATTATTTGCTAGAGAATCAATTCCTTTTTGAAGCTTATACCTTTTTCCTTTTGTGAATTAGTTGCTGCTGCCGCTGCTGCCATACACTTATCTTTGTTGCAACTTTTTTTTTCCTTCTTCCATGTGGCTGAACATGATTGGTTGGCTCCATCTTCTCATGCTATTGTTCAAGATGTTTCTATGGTGAGTGATTTAATTTCACTAGATTTGTGGCTTTCTCCTGCTGTGCCTGTATAATGGCATTGATGCAGATTGTTGAAAGGGAGAGTCTCAAGCCAGGTGGAGTTAATTAAGATGAGGTAGGTACCCCCAGTTCTTCTCAAATGCAAAAGAGTATAAAGCAAACCTGGCAGCTGATGATATAACAAACGTAAATATATTTTTTATGACAGATTATGTCATTTTAAAAAATAGGAAAAAGCAACTCAAAACTAAGGCAATGTACTGTCTGCTTAAATTGCAATTCCCACTAAGGAAGAAGTAATTTACTTTCTTTGAATAACTGAACAGTCATAGGGTTTGAGAAAAACTCATTTGAGTGTTATAATGAGAGGAATTGATACACATTCAAGAAAGACAGAAGACTCCCCTCTGCCCCTCCCAGCAAGGATCCATGTTATGCTCACACATGGTTGATATATTGAATTTGGAAATTCCTCCAACTCTTGACATGCTAATAAAGTTACTGAAACTGATTAGGGACAAAAGAAAGCAGATGAAGCCCTGTATTATTTGTGACTTGTTATGTTGGGGAAAGACATGAGGAGTTCAAGATTTTCCTGAAGACTGCCAAAATTTACAATCTGCAGAAACACAGACATATTTAAAACATATTTACAGTGAAGAACTGGCATGAAACAATACAGAAGTAAAGGTAAATATAATGAAATCTCATACTACTTTAAGTGGGATAGATGGGGGAAGTTGTTTTCACTTTTGCTTAAAAGAGTATATTTTATAACATTAGTCTAACGGAGTACAAGAAGACACATGGAATAGAGTCATAGACGAGAACAAGCAGAAACTTGTAGATCTGTGGTAAAGAACTGAGCTAAATGTGATAAAGAAGCACTGTGGATCTGGAGCTTGATGGATTGAGAGGGAATGAAAGGACGAAACTGGGAAACAGCTAATGGCCACAGCATGCTTTTCTTCTTGATGAACTAATTTCCCTGTGGAATGTGTTTTGCTGCAGGAATATGTTTGGTATGAAAATGAAATGGAAACATAAGCAGTCTATCTAAGGTATTTTATCTAATCTGTGTATTTATTTTAAATCCATTGGAACAGAATCTCAGCACTAACAGTCTTTTATAAATCAAAGCAGTCAGAGGGCTGAAATTATCCACTTCTCTCTGCTTATACCATCTGAACATATCAGATTTTTCCCTTGTCTTACTCTCCAAGGGAATACTGTTGAGTCACTCAGAGGTGACTGTATAAATTCAAATCAAAAGACATGGGACTGCACTTTCACTCATAAGGTGCTATGGCCCAGAACTTATTCTAGTTTTTAATTAAAAGAAATTCCCTGTCTGGAAAGCAAACAAAGGCAGTTGCCAAGACCTAACCCTGTTTTCTATCTGTCACAGTCCCCAAAAAGACTACAGTTGCCACACTGGGTCAGAGTAAGCAGCAGTTATGAAGGATTCATGGCCTAGTCCTTTCACGGCTTTGAAGAACAAGGTGAACATTTGGCCTTGGAGTGGATTTAGTGCCACTCAGGCAGAGAAAGTAAAGGAGAGATCATCACAATGACGTGTTCTTTCTGTGCTTCTGGACATAGGATGCGCACTGAGTAAGATGATTGCAGCCAAATGTTTCTCATATATCTGAATTCTACTTAAGGAGAAAGATAAGAGAAGGAACATAATGTCATGTTTCTTGAGTATTTGATTAGATAATGGACTTCAGAGTGATACGGCCATGATACATGGGAAGGTATTAAATCTGTAAATGTAATTGCAGTTTGAGTTGTAGTTCTGGGCTTTCGACATTCCAGGAGTTCCCATGGTAAATATGGGAAAAGGAATCCTAGGGATAATGAGCATTCTGTATCTTTTGTAACACTAGCACATTTCTTCAGTTCTCTCTGTACAATCTATTGATAATGAACTTGTCAAAGTTAATAGGAGAAAATTGATCTGGATCAAACAGGCTCATGTACTAGTTTACCTAGTGTCTGAGAATAAGACTAGATTTTACTTACTATATAGTAAAGGAAATATTAAGGCAAACCATAAAAAACCAAGAATAATTCCAGCATAAACCTGGAGGTGAAAAGCAAAATAAACTATGTCTTCTTTGATCTTCTAATGTTATTTTTTGAAAATTGAATTGCTACATTCATTTTAAAATCTAATGTCTAGCATCCATAATGAGTCCAGTATGACCAAAAATAGTTGAGTTGAATTATTTCAGTCAAGAGTTTCACCTCCCAAAGCTATTTTGAAATTTGAAATTACTTGTAAAGTTCAAAATGAAAAAAGTAAACCCATCAATTTTTCTTGTTTTATAGAACTACTGAATTTCTTCTGAATCTCTTGAAAGAGTAGGATCCTCCATGAAGACACAAAGTACATTAACATATTATTCAGTATTTTAGACACCTTCACTCCTAACTCAAACTCTTTGTGAGTGAGGAAGAATTTTTTTTTGTGGATCTACATCAGGACTGCGACTCAGACACTTAATTTTGTAGGAGCTACAATAGCTTTTGGAAGTTCTCTGTGTGAATTTTCAGAATTCCAAATAACTTCAACAAGTGCCAGGTGGAAACTGTCTCTATATCAAATTGCCACTCACTTAAATGTTGTCAACCAGAAGCAAGAATTTTTTTTGACAGATGGCTTACACAACTTCTACTTTGCAGTTCAGAGGTTGGTTCAGCATCAAGAGAACTTTTTAATCTTCCACTTTCAAGGAAATAGGTTTTTAAAAGGCACGTTGTCCTCTTCATTATCACACTATCTGTCAAAGTAGCCAGATTGTAAAGCTACAGGTTGTTCTGCCACAGGAAGAAAATTTATTCCACTGAAATCAATGACAAACACCTACAGGGATAGTATTTCACTTATGATATTTCACCATAGTATATAATGACTGCAAATGAAGTGGTGATTGTTCATAACAGGATTGTGATTACAGATGAGCAGCAATAAGAAGAGACAATGAAAATAATATTTATATTTAGAGTAAGGTAAAAAAATAGTTATATGAAAAACTTAAAAGGAAAACCAAATAAGTAAAACTGGAAAATTATTATATTTTCCAGAGACTAAAATGGCATATTTTTTAAAGGATCATATATTTAATCTTTGTTTTCTTTTCTTTACTCCTTTTTCCTCTACATAATATAATAAAATGAATATTATTTTAAAGTATCTTTGCTATTTTTCTCAATTATATCTTCTAAAACTTTTTAAAAACATTTTTAATAGTTTAAGAAAAGAAAATAATTTTAGGAAAAAAAAAAGACAGGGATATGAGTAAGCAGACAATATCCATGAAGATATTAATGTGAAGTAAAATTGTACTTAGAAGTTGCATTGTTAATATAAAATCCTAATTTTAAACATTCATGGGGAAAAATAGCAAAACATATCAATCAGTAAATAATGAGCTATAAAAATATCTTCTCTGTGCCACAGTCATTGATTTTTTTTGTAATCCCTTTGGGGAAGTGTGACTTAAACACTCTGCTGGCTTCTAAAGTAAAATTATTAATAATAATTCTAATAAAAAGATGGGAAAAATAATATTAAAATATCTCAGTACTTTGTATTTGCTCAAAACTTTTATTCTAAAGGAAATTATAATATCATGGCAAGTCTTCCATCAAGAATGTTTAGGCATTAATTTGAAAGCTAGTACAAAGAATAAAAGGAGGTGAGGAGTGGGGAAATATAAGTGGAACATAGCATACTCTAAAATGCTGAAAAGTAGATCACAGTAGAAAAGATTTAAAAGAAAGAAAGAAAAATGTGCATCTCTTGAAGAGGCTTGAAAAACTGTCAGTTCTTAGAAGTAAGCCAATATTTCCATTTCTGGGCTTAAGGGGCTGTTAAATAACAATCAATTATTTCAGGCAGAAGTAGATGTAAATGACTGCAATCAAAACCCTGTGAAAAGATACTGTTAAAATTGATTTGGTACCTTTTAGAATATTGTGGCTGTGCAGTTCTACGTATCACCAGGAAGATTTATCTCCTGGAGAAAGATCAAATAATATGGGAATGTTAATCAAAAAGCCAGAAAGAAGGTGGATCTTGATGGAGCAAATGAAAATGTATTGCAGAACAACACAATCAATAGTAAATGAAATATTAATCCCCTCTAATGAGTTTAAGATGGAACTGACAAATAAATCAGGCTCAAAACTTATTTCCTGCTTAAAATAAAATGTGAGGTTAAGAATTTAATTATATTTTTAAGGGCTTGTTTTTAAAGTTTTATCACAAATTCAGAGTGTGGGTGAGAAACCAGGTGAGAATTCTAGTACAGCACCTCCCTACCTGTACAAAAAATGGAAAAGTGAAGTTCACAACTGAGGTTTTGTAGTTTATAGCAGAAAATGTATAATCATTAGTGAGAGGCAGGTATCAGATTTTGAAAACTTCTTTTAATACTATATTTTTGGTCATACATTAAAAAGATGAAAGTCTTGTAAGTTTGGGGGTTAAAACAATACATACAGTCATGTGGTCTACGTAATCAGTGGACTGTTGTTCTATTGACAGATTCAGTAAAAATTCATATAGGTATAACTAATCCTGAAAGTCTTGCCAATGTTAATATATACAGTTTTTAATTCATTATTTTTCCTTGATTCTTATGCTTTAAAAATAATAATTTTGTGCCTTCAGTTGGGAATATAAAAGGGAGAATTTAGCTGACCAGCTAAGTAACATAAATAACTAATGTCTGAAAGTGAATAACAAATGAATTACTGAATACATTTAAGTATTTTAGTTATACTATGAATATTGGAAAACAGGAAAGAATTTCACAGAAAGAAGGACTGTCTCACAAATAAAATTACGTGGTAAACTTGAAAAAATACATAATGGTAGAAAGTAATATCTTTGTAAAGAACGGTAGTAAATATAAGTAAATGGAAACAATAAATAACTGCACGAGTAGCCCCCTATATCCCAAATATACACAACAGAACTAGCTTCTTAGCTATATCTTATCTGAATAAAATATACAATTGCAAACCTGCTTGAGGCATGAACAAATGCAGTTTAAAGGTTGCAAATGTTTAAATTAACTCTTTGGGAAAAGGAATATATTTCCTTAGAGCATGTACAATGCCTAGGTAAATGGCACCCTAATCCCTAATGAGGGCTTATCTACATTGCCAGCACACAAAATGTGAGAGAAGGAATAAAAAGCTCCCAATCCACAGCATAAAACTTCTTACTCTGTATTGTCTGTGTTCACAGCTGTAAACCTTTCAGTGAGTAGGAGCAGCTCTCCAGATCCTGTAATTTACAGCAGTGCCAACTGAGGAGTGTTATAACAGAAATCTATTATCTTCATCAAGCATGTCCTTGCCCACATCCTTTTCCTTATTGCACAAACAACACAGAGGGTGACAGACTGTGCTCATATAACAAATACGACTTTAAGAATTGTGACTACTTGAACTTTATGCTTTCATTCCCTTGTTGGTTTGCAATTCTTAATCCCTGAGTATAGAAATCATCCTCTGAAAAGTTATAAATAAATCTGTTAATTATTATGTGATAAAATTAATTTAAATTATTTTAAAAGAAATTTAACACATAGTATTAGACACTGATGTTTCTGTCTCAAGTGGTCTTATCAACACACTAGTGCTGCAATTTCCTATTTACTTAAAATTGACTGAATTGTTATGCAAGTTACCACTTCAGATTTTTTAAAGACTGAAGGAAGTTTCTCATTTTGTGGAGACTGGAGAGGAAAAAAACCAACCAAAACCAAAAACAGTAACAGAAAAGTAACACTTGTGAAAATGTCAATGAGTCGCCATAATTCATAATGAGCACTGTCTAAATGCTCTAAATAGGATTGAAGCCTTACAGTGTCACCAGAAAATATTTTTTTCTTGCATCTCACTCCATTTTTCTTTCTCTTTTAGAAAAATAAGCTTTCTGCCATTTTCATTTAGAATAACAGAGAGAATGGCTTGCTATTCTTCCTGATTTTCTCAGTAAGAGGCAGTAGAGCCTCTAAATAGTGATTTTGAGTCTCTCAGCATTAGATACCTAAGTTAAAAGGCTAACTTCTTCCTTGTTTAAACTAGACATCTTTATTTTCTTTATGCAAACTTTTTTTTTTCAGACATGTCCTGAATCTTCTAACTAACAACATCTAGTTTACTCACTTCTAGTTATGTGAAATAATTTCTGAGAGTTTTTCTTTTGAGAGTTTAGCCAATTTTTTATTTATTCTTGTGTTTCAGTATAGGCCTCCCCAGATAGTGATGCAAGGCACTTGATATCTTGTGCTAAACTGTCCTCAACAGAGAGGCTACGTACTTTTGCTATTTATATAAGGAATCTAAAAAGACTACCTTCATGAGGATGGGTTCACAATTAGACACTGTAAATGTCCATCTTTGTTGGATGGCTGGATGGAAGGAAAGGAGGAAGGGAGGAAAGGAGGAAGGGAGGGAGGGAAGAGGCACTTTACCATAATTTTTTTTTTAAATGTACTAAGACTTCAAGTACAGAAGCCTAGAAACAAGAAAACCAGGAAGAAGAGTGAAGTGCTGTAGCAAATACACTAGTTATCTGCAGAATAGACCCACTTGAATGTGGATATTTTACTGCCATGAAATGACAGATAATGAGGCATATACCACACATTTCATTTATAAAGAACCAAGGGATTGAAAAGGGTAGGGAAGGACGGAGACAGAGAGCATAATCAAATAAAAACTACAATAAGATAACATTATCTACGGGATTTTGGATTAGTTTGACATTGTAAAATTGTAATAGACTAAAAATGAAGAAACATATTCAGTAAAAAAATTATTTTGGAGGATTAATGTTGTCATTTTGAATTTAATATATTCCTGAGGTAAATGCAAATAGTTTGCTCTGGAACTAGATCTTAAAATTGAAAAGGGTAGGGAAGGACGGAGACAGAGAGCATAATCAAATAAAAACTACAATAAGATAACATTATCTACGGGATTTTGGATTAGTTTGACATTGTAAAATTGTAATAGACTAAAAATGAAGAAACATATTCAGTAAAAAATTATTTTGGAGGATTAATGTTGTCATTTTGAATTTAATATATTCCTGAGGTAAATGCAAATAGTTTGCTCTGGAACTAGATCTTAAAATTTACCACCTTATGTCCATGACACCCATTTTAAGTTTCCTTGGTGATTTATGATGATACAGTAATAACATATAACAATTCTGTTTTGCGTAGGAAGTTTTGTGTTTTATTATGGTGTCTTACATATTGTAACACATAGTAATAGTATGTGTCTGTTCAGGTGATTAATTTTAAATTTCTAAAAGAGAGATAACCTCCCTAGTTGTTTTAAAGAGGTATCATTGTCACAATAAAAATTATAAATGTTACACACTGTTATTCTTAAAATTGTCTGAGGATAGCACTACTTATTAAGTTAAACATTTTGTATTTTACTGACAGGAGAATAAGGTCTTCATGATCTTCACACATTTATAATTAATGCAAACAGTGAGCACTAAAACCTTTGCTTTCAGTGTGGCTCCTATGTTCTCTTCTCTGCATTTAAGTGGCTGTTTTCTCTCTCCATGCTTTACTGGGTGATGTCCTTACTGCTGCAGGGCTGGCTAGTCAGTGGCTGAGAGTATCTACCAGACTCTGACATCTTACTTCTTACAGGAACTATATATTACAAAATAGCTCTATAGATTTCTCAAGTGATAGGAGCACATTTCAGGCACTATCAGCATCTATTTGATAGTCTAACACAGCCTGCTAACATATTATTTCAAACTTGGTTGATTACACTTTTGAGTGGTAAAAAGTTAAATTTAAAGGAGTTTGGTTTTTGTTTGTTTTGTTTTGTGTTGTGTTGTGTTGTTTTTAATTTTGTCCTCCTTTCATTTGTTTTAGCTACTCAGCACTGGAGATGCATGACTCTTGTTAAGAAGTGAATCAATATCAAGCGTATGGACAATAAGAAAGAGGGGGCATATGCTTGGTAGATTTAAACCATCAAATAATATACTGTACTGGCGGTCAGTACTGAAAAATCTGTTGAGTTTATATAAGATGTTTTGATAAGCTATGATATGCATCCTTTTTCTTAATCTGAAATACAGGTTGGAAAATACAAGTATTATCTGCAGCATATGTGGAAAATAAAGGAAACTGGCAATAACAATTCAATTGTAAACAAAAAAGCCCAAGGAAAATTAAACAACAATAAAGTTTCCCAGTTAAAAAGATAAGATATGAAAACACTAAAATTGCTATTTGTGGAAGTATTAAATAGTTCAAGCTACATTAATGGATAGAGGAGTTGAAGCATATGTTCAGAGGCTGAAACAATATTTTTATGTAAATAATTATGAAACATGTCAGAAAAGTGAAATCCACAATCTCAATACAAGAGATTAAAAGGACTAGAGTATAAAACTCGGTGTCTGAGCATAGTGTAGTATATATCCAAATGGCATTTCACAGGTTAAAGTTATGCTTTTGACAAAGAATGAATATGATGTAGTGAATAATCCTTGTTTTTAGATAATTTCAAGAGGAAAAAATAACCTTTCAACATCATTATTTGCAAACTCTCAGAAATTTTTCAGAAACTTCCTTGAGCTGAAAGATTGCTGGATCAATATTACAGATACCTGTGCTGAAGGAAACTGTTGGCCAACGCTAATTGCACATGTCCACAAACAACAAAATACTTTTTACATTTTGTGAGAAGCTTCAGCACAGAAATAGATAACTTTCATTTCAAAGCTAAAGAAATGCTTTACCTGCTGTCACCTGGGAGTCCTGGTGGACAGCAGGATGA
>NW_010191658.1:12847-23968 GCF_000695765.1 Mesitornis unicolor | reverse complement strand
CCCCCCTTCATTTTAACATCAGCAATGATTACTGATTATTTTATTATCCTCTGTGTGTTTTTGAGGAAAGACAAAACTCACCAATAGGAACTGAAAGCCTGAGACTAAAATCCCAAAGAAAACTGAATTTAGTAGAATTGAATTATTCGTAGGATGATCTTAGGCACTGAATCTTACTGAGTTTATGAAATTACTGTGCAGAGCTTCATAAAGAATCATGAAAGGTGAAAAAAAAGACCCAATAATTAACAGCCAAAACTGGTTAAATATAAAATGAAGCCATCATCATTTTAAGCCATTCAGTTCCTCTCTATGATACACCACCACTGCTTTCTCCAAACAGCTGAAAGTGGACTACAGGTCCCGAGCATCTTCACCACCAGGAGGGACTCACGGTCTGAAGCCAGCGAGAGTGGTGGGGTTTATTATGTTTGCACCTACACTAGATTTTAAACAAGATTTTAGATGAGCATTCTCGAAGGAAGGAACCTAAGGAAGGACCCTAACAACAGACAGATTGAAGGGAAACACAGTCTAAGTTTGCTCTGTGTTTTTAATTAATAAAAGAAACTCCAAAGGCGAGGTGAAATGATTTGGGACACTCAGACAGCTTGATGCATTCTGTTAAGTGTCTGTGCACCTATTCATGGCATGAAATAATTTGGCTGGGATTATTAAGTGACTACTTTGTGCTCTGGATGGTGGTGAAACTCACTTATTTCCCGAGTTAGCACTGGAATATGTCTCCTTTGGGTTTGTCACTGGCTTTTTCTCTCGTTCCAAAAAGATGGGTAAGGCAGTTATCCTGACACATTGGGGTACTGACAAGCAACGTCAAATCTCATGATAGCATATAATGACTCTCATTTTCAAACAAGAAAGAGAAATGGGTGTTATTGCAAAATGTTGTTAGATTCTGTATTAAATCTTGCATAGTAACAGTATAATTATAATGTGTCATCTCTGGCTCAGTAATTTGACAATTCAGTTCTTTTTGGGGGGGGCAGATGGCCTATAACATACCATATTTTTATAATTAGTTTATTCTCTGCAAACTCAGTATGTAATTACTCCCTCATTCATTACTGGTTTCTTTGAAATCTTCCTTTTCACGAACTAATAAATCCTCCAACACAAGTGAAGCTTAAATCTCTCTTTGTACTGTTCTCTATCCTCTCCAAGGAACTTATATTTTTAATACTAAACACCCTGGTTATTTCACAGTCTGGATTACTTTTAAATACTTCTTCAACATCACCCTCTGTATAACACTTGGCCACCTTTCTTTTTACCCCGCTTTCATTCATGCAATAATGAGCTTATTCTTACCTGAGAAACACGGAATTTAAAAAGAGGTTTTGTTGCCAGGATAGTTAGGCACATAAATAAGCAGATACTAAAATGTAAAGAGCTATATAGGTAGATATATATATATATACATATATGTGTATATATGCTGTAATCCAGTATGTGATGTGGGAGTGCTGTAGCTCACAGTGCCAATACAGCTCGCATCTGTATAAATAAAAAAAAAAACTGTCAATTTTTTTTCGTTACCATTTGAATCCCTGCTGCGGGATTAATTTGTTTTTAATTGTCTCAGGTAGCGACATAATCTTCTGGTGATAAAGTTTCTTTCCAAATCCAGAGCCTCCTATGTAGTTGCAGGTGCTTCAAACTGTATCAACCACCCCTTTGAATCCAGTTTAAAACTCTGCTCGAGCTTTGCTTGCAGGAGCATCCCCTTTGGTGTGGTGCTGGTCTGGGCACTGCCTGGGGCCTGATGCTGCTACTCCAAGGTGGTTCCCACGCGGAAAGCACAGGCTCACATTTTCAGTTTGCTCTCGAAATAAACTGACTCTAAAAAAAAAAAGCACAATCAAACTACAGGGGAATTCTGGCATTTTCTGCCACTCTGTCTTTTAGGTAAGGTTGTGTTCTGTTTATTTTCAGAACAACACTGTTATCTTATACGTAAACCATATCACGGAGGCTGAGATTTTCAAAGCAGCTTAAAGGATTTAGAGACATTTTCCATTCAAACTAAGGATCTTTCTTTCAAAATCCTTTTGAGCAGTATGTCTCAGTGGTTTTTGTAGTTGTTCTTTAACCAGTGTGCTTCACTTCAGTTGCTTAGAAATTCTTGTGCTGCCACTTAATGTTTCCCAAAAGGGAGAAGCGGAAAAGGAGTGAGAGCAAGGGAATGCTCTGCGTTGCGTTTGCTGCCCATAACATTTCACTGGCTGAGTAGTGCTGCTCAGAAGCGCTCAAAATCCTCCCTGCCCCATAAGCAGCTGACTTCAGGTGTTCTCCCGCATCTGAGCACATAGGAGAGAGAAAAAAATTCCCAAGATTTAGGGTGGCAGCTTCATCTCCTGCTGACTAATTTAGTTCCTGTCATTATCAGTTGTTCCTCTGCCTCTTTCTTAATCCCTTTCCTGCCTGCAGTAGGACACTAACTCATGGCACGCTGTGCGACACAGGGCTCATCGCTGCATTGCACCTGGTGAGGTTTCCGTGCCAAAGCCCATTACCCCAGCTGTGATGGCGGGGAAGGTGGGGCTGCGCCGAGCCTGCAAACGGGGCAGGGTTGTCTCGTGTCCCCCCGAGCTGTGCTCAGAGCTCACTGCCTCGCTTGGTACTGGCGCTCACAGGAGCTGAGGCGAGAGCTCCCTCAAATGTGCCAGAGCCATGGTGGGGTGCGTACAAGTTGTTTGTGTGTCTTAGAGCCAAAGGTGTATCAGGCCTTTTGGCCTTTTAAAATAATGTGTTTTCTACCCTATGTCATTGTCTAGGGCAAGAACTGAGGCATTACAATACAAGCTCCAGAAAACAGATATGTTTTGAGGGTCTGTCCTCTGCGCTGTAACTGATGACTGTGCAGGGAATTTGTTGCAAATGTTCAGTCTGTAAGAGGTGACTGGTGGTGAGCTCTATGCTATTACAAATTATGAATTATTTTTTAGGTCAGAGTGGACTTACTGTATTATATTGGTGGCCTGTTTGGTCCAGAAATGGTGTCTGTGACATCAGCCCATCCTCGCAGTTGAAAGAAACTCCGATGAAACCATTTTGGAAAAACCTGTACACAAAAGAAAACATTTTATGTTTGCTAGAAATTGTTTGTGCTGTACAGCTTGAGCCTTGAAGCATCCTAAATTAGTTGAGATTGGGGGTTTTTTTTCTTTTTTTCTCGTTTTGGCTGTTAGTGTAAGCATTAGCATTTCAATTCTATATATCTTTTAATGTTATTTATGTAAGCGTCCAAATATTTTTAAGAGGCATTAGTTTTTAATATTGATGAATGCTGCTGCAGTGAGTATCTGACACTAGCTGAAACCTAAGTCTGAATGATTTTATCTTCCTTTAGGTTCAAACAGTATCTTTATTTCCGCAGGGCACATGCCAGAAGTGACGCACCCACTGATGATATTCTGCTGGTGCAGCTCGCCCTTGGCAAATGGACAGGAAAACACCACGGCAAAAATAACAACGCGAGTGTAATTGTTGTGTGCATTGATTCAGTACACAAATACACAGACCAGCTGGAACGAGTCTGTCCAAAACTGATCATGCTAAATGGAAAGACAGCCATCAGGCAGATTAAACAGCTATTAGGGAGTTATGCAATTAAAAAAAGGAAAGACAGAAAAAAAAGAGAGTAGTGATGGGCCATGTAGCACCAAGGCAGGAGGACTAAGTGCCTCTTCCAGGGCACCACTACCCAAGAACCTCCACCAGTGTGTTTTACCTTTTGATATATAAAGAATCCCTGCTGCAGTCTGTGATCTGGTGGTTTGTCTGGGCAGCTAGCGTCCTGCAGAAGTGGTGGTATAAGCTGCTTAGAGAAACAACCTTTGGCGTACTGTTGAGTCACCACTGACTCTTTGGGACCTGCTTTCTTACTCACTACTACTTGTAAAGCAGAGAGGAAAGGCACCTGGTGAAATGATCAGGCAGCATAATTAAGACTGGCAAAACTGTTTTAAATTTGGCTAAATGAGATAAGAGCCTTGAAAATGAAGTTAATTCCCATTGCCTTTTGCTGAATTCAAAGTACCCTGCATCAACATGAGCTCAGCTCTGCCTGTGGCATCCCAGACACTCATCTGAGCTGTTCTGGAGCATCTGTGCCGCACCTCTGCTGCCAGCCCAGGCAGTCCCCTCCAGACAGCTTTCCTCCATAGGTAAAACTGACCACCCCTGTTGACATTTAAAACGGTGAACCCTTTTGTTTGGTTGCTTTGTGTATCCCAATTAGTGAATACCTACTGCACTAAATGCATGATGGCTCTAATTGTATCCAGGAGCTTTAAGAAACAGCTGTATTTTTTATTATGTACCCATTATAAACCCTGCATTAAACCGTCATTTTTTTTGCTTTGACATTTCAGTTTCAGACCATTTCCTCCCAAATTGTAAACATGCAGCTCCATGAGCAGTGCAACTAATGAAGCCTGCTTTTCAATAGATTTATATCTCATTTGTTGGATTCCCTGGTGTCCAGGATGATGTAAGCTCCTTTTCCAGTTTATATTGCACTTAGGGTTGGTCTCTCTCCTTTCTGCGCACCCTCCATGCCTTCCCCTGGTGTACGAACTCTTTGTGTCTATGAAATGGTGTCTCAAGCTGCAGTTTTCACCTTAGCAAGATCTCTTTCTCAGTGAAGCTGAGATCAAGTAGACTTGCAGATCAAGTAGACTTGATGTGGTAGCCATGTGTTTCTCAAATATAGATCAGATCAGTCAATAGGTTCAGAAGGTGTTAGGAGCAGATGAACTTGCAGCGTGTAACTGTAAAAAGCCAGAATAAAACCACAATTTCTTTCTTTTCTCTTATTTCCTTAGTTTCAGCTTTGTTCCATACCCCAAATCTTTGTGTCCCCAGTCAAGGTTGAAGTCTCACATGCAGCAGCAGTTAAAGTGCACACAGCAAGGCACCTTTGCAATTGTAGGGGGAAATGGACCAGCTTTGGCCCTTCTTGAAAACAGAATTCAATTATTTATTGTTAAAATCCCCTTGACAGTTAATATGCTTCATTATTTGGCTTCTTCAGTGCAGAGTAATGTAGTGTCGGATACTGGAAGGAGAAGGAGATGCAATGGAATACTCCTTCTTTCTCTTACTAAACTGCACATAGGAAGTTGGTTCTTTTAATTTATTTTTTCTTTCACTATGTTGAAGCTTTCTAAAAGGCTAAAGGACAATACATTGTCAGTATCTGTTTTAAAAGCCTTATGAAACACAGACAGCTCCTTAAGTTCATTTCAAATTAATTGTATTATTTGAAAGTCAGCTCTTTGAGTATTCGCCAGTATTGTCAGGAAGGAAAAGCTGAAAATCAAACAGGAATTTGCATGCTCACTTGTTCTCTGTGCTTTTAATGGCTACTACCAACTGTGATGAACAGTGGATTCAGTGAAATTTATTTCAGCAAATATCTTGCAATGTACCATTTATTATTAAATGGAATTTGTTTCTTTCTGATCAAAGTTCAGCAGATACAGATTTTTCTCATATCAGGTTCTTTGCTAAAGAGGACAAAGTGATTTGAGGTGTAGCAACCTCTACTAGCAGGAAATTATGGATAATCTATCTATAAAGAAAGTTTCATCTTAATTGATATCCATTAGCACCCAATCAAAGCTTACAGAAGTCAATAGAAAGTCTTGCATTAATTCATGTGTGCTTTGTGCCTGCAGTCCCCTCATAGGCTTTTTCTGAGCAGTCTTATTTATTACTGTGGATGTTCTGATCCACAGAAATGTTCAGTCCTTTACTGGAACCCTCTAAGCTAAATTATATCTACCTGTTCCTTACACATTGCTTAAAAAACAGAGTTACAGAATGTTTCTGTATTGTCTTTGATCTCTAAAGCTGAACTGACATCCTCTTGGCAATAATCACACTCATGAGATCTCTGATACTTCTAGCCTTTTACCTGGATGGGAGAAACTGCGGTTTGCTTTCTTGTCCATCTCTGTAAGGATTTAGCTGTATGATTTTAGACTAAATTTTGGAAAAAAATTCTGTTGGAATTGATCATAGAGTGAAAGGGATTTTAACTTGTCTGTATCAGTTTGTTCAACTCGCTCAGATGTCCCTAACTGTAATAAATATTGCTTTGTGATCTTCTCAATAAACTTTGACATAATGTTTAGCTTTGTAGATGACAAGACAAGCCAAAACATGAGGGAGTTGGTGCATCTGGAAATCCTACACAATTTGCAGTCTTTGCTTGGCAAAATATCCTTATCCATATAAACTTTACTGAGGTGCTATACTGTCATTGGTGGGACCACTCAAAGGGCAAGGTCTGCTGTCCTCTCTGATTCCTGTGGAAATGGACTGTATAAGCTTTACAACTTCATTTACTCCATCCATGTTGATTAACAAATTCTCTAGGAAAAAGAATAATATTCTTACAATAACAGCACGTTGACAGAGAATTGGACTTTGATCCCTTGCCGCATGATAAGCTGAAATCCGTGACAAGACCTTAGATCCAAAGATAGTCTTTAAAGGCATTTTCTGGAGTAAGGAATAGTTCAGTACCCAGCGCTATAACCCAGAGAAGTTTTACTGCCATTCCTTTGTCCACAGACTCTTGCATTTGCTGACAGGACCTGAAAGTTTGTCTAATGCCTTGTGCTAACAAGATAGTGGGGAAAACATACAGGAAACTGTGGCTAATCCATTTCTAAAGAACTATGGATAAGAGGATAGTATATGCTGCAAGAATCCCTGGTCTAAGTAAGCCAAAAAGCATTCCAGCACTACATTTTGAGAGGAATTCGAGTAAAGGAATGGAGTAAAGTCAAGACAAATTGTCAGTTGGGGTAAACTGGCTGGTGGAAATAAAAGAAATTGCCCTAATGAGCCATCGATTTTAGCCCGTTGTTTTATTAGCCACCCTCTGAGACTTGTTTTTAAAAATGGGAAAAATCTGCTGTAGCACCTGCATGCCTCTCTGTTCTGCTCACCATGTGCCTAGGCCATAAGTCATGTCACCTCCATTCTGGACTTTTTTGATCTGGACTTTTCTTTCTTTCTTCAAGTTTAGACTGCTGTTTGTTCCCCTGGCCCTACAGCAGCACCGGCTTCCTCGCAGCCGGAGCCAGACAAAAGCTGCCACGGAGCAGAGCAGACAGCGTATTGAGTGATGGAGCTGCTGCTTCTGAAGAGCCGGACCTCATCCATAATTCATCGTTGCCTTTTCCTCCATGCCTTCGTCTGCCAGTCCAAACAAGAAGGCGCAACTACCCTGCATCTCCAGTAGCGAACAGCGGTTGGTGATGTTGGCCAATTATTTGCACTGCCCCAAAGGAAACTGGGAAAATCATCTGTGGAGGCACGCGGATTTTGCTTCATGTCACCATAAAGGTTGCTTTCTTTAGTCTCTGAAGGCTTTGGTGGATCAATTCTTTTGCATGGGAAAATAGATTAGAAACATGCCGTCAGGTACGCTGTGCACAAGATAGACAGATGGAGACAGTAGTATCTGTCTGCTACAGGGAATTGTCAGAGGGGCACAACTCATCACACTGGTTCTTAGAGGGCTTAATTTGCTGCTGGTAAATAATCTATTTTTTATTACCTCACATCCCCAGATTGTCAACATTCTCAGCTTTTTGCCACAGCTAATTAGACAGGCAAAAGCCTTATAGCCTAAAGAACAAGTCTGAGCTAAGCACCTGCCAAAATATCTGACTTTTTTTAAGAACCAGAATGTCAAAGAGTGAAGGGGCTGCAGATCACATTTAAATGCTTTGAGCGTCAATAAGATGATTAGACCCATGAGGCAAACGTTCAAAATTTCTCTTAGACTCACCACTGAGAGAAGGCAAGATAAAACTCTGATAGATAAAAACTACTGTGCAACGGTACCAAAGCTAATTATTCTGCTGAACTCTTGGAGAAATCTTGCAGGGATGTGTTGACATCATGCTCTGTGTGGCTACTGCTGTTCAGGAAAGCAATATTTAATTGCATATTTGAATGAAGTCTCTTTGTGTGAAGTACAGCTTTTGGAAAGGAATTTGCCTGAACCAAAACAAAGAATGACCTCGCCGTTAGCCAGGCATGGCAGATTTGGCAGAAACCAAGGGCTTTTTATTCTTTTTTTATGGTGTTTTTGGTCTGTTTTCCCTATCCATTATTTAGAAATCCTGTTTTCAAACAATGAATATAGGAGTTTTTCCAAAGAGTTCTGCACCAAGGACAAAAGGCAGTGAATGATTCCCCTGTATCAAGCATGTCCTGATGAAGGTATGCATGCAAATAGCAGCAAAGGCATCTTTGCGGTCTCTGTATCTCCTCGAGGATGGTGGTC
Source organism: Mesitornis unicolor (assembly GCF_000695765.1). Classification (NCBI taxonomy): domain Eukaryota; kingdom Metazoa; phylum Chordata; class Aves; order Mesitornithiformes; family Mesitornithidae; genus Mesitornis; species Mesitornis unicolor. The sequence continues at coordinate 15,636 of NW_010191658.1, read as the reverse complement.
ACATCCACTTTCTTGGGGTGCCTGCCCGAGCCTGGCTGTCACACAGTGTGGTGACTGCAGCACCTTGTGGGGTTGCCCACTGAAGGAACAACTTGTCTTCAAGACCAGGAGAAGCTGTAGTGTATCTCTATCTAGAAAACTGAAGAGTTATACAGTATTCATGTATTTGGAGGAAGAGCTGATGGTAGAGATACTGGAGAGTGAAAATGGCTGCCAGCTTCTCCAGCCCTGAATGGTAATTCAGCTTAGTGGGACTGTCACTATTTCAATGAAATGGTGCAGTCAGGCACCACCAAGACTACCTTTGATTTTCCATGGTTACGAGCCCTAGGTCGTATTTGTACCTTTGAAGTCTGCCTAGAATTTGCTGACTTATGATTTCTCATCAGGGACCCTTCTCTCTCAGTTAAAGTGAATAACATGCTTTTTCTTTATATTAACTTCTAATGCAATAACTTTCTGGACTTTCATGTTTCTGATATTGCAGAGGTGGAGATGGAATGGAGTTCAAGTAAGGAACGTCAAGATAGATCATCTGCCCACACTGAAGTATAAGCATTCACCAGATAATGCCATGTATTGTTCAATCATGTTGATATTGCTGGAAAAAACTAGGACTGAAAATAGTAAGGATAAAAAAGTGGCAGGCTGTGTGGTTTCTTTTCCTGATTGAATACAAGGTGATAAATTTCTTTTGGTTCCATTTATAAGCATAGTCTTGTTTAATATTGATTTACTGTTCTTTAAAAAAAAATCCACTCCAAATAATTTAGGGACACAAGAGAACCCACTCCACTCTGTCAATGGCTTTCTGAGTAGCAAAATTTAAAGTAGTTCTTTCTTATTGTCCTCAACACTGAAAATGTTCTCTCAGCAATGTAACTTCAATAATATCTATGTACAGAGAGTTGATATATTCTGAAACCAGCAACACCTTGCAAAATGGATTAAACCTTCTCTCTTGTATGGAACAACTCTGCATCAAGCTCAGTCTCCAATCCAAGACCACCATACTGTTCACAGAGAAATCACTTATGAAGAGTTTTGGGTTATATCACCCAGAGTGTGCATAGGGAAGGCTTTTTGACCATATGTGTACAGGTGCTATTTTATGGTAGCCCTGTTCTTCTGCCACTGCACAGGAGTCTTTTGCACAGTATATGATTTAGGTGATAGTGCTAGGCATGACAGAGTGTCTGCATGGTCACGATTAAGAAGAAAAGTTAAAATGCTGAAATATTTATTTCATTTTCCTAAGTTTAAGGTGGAATCATATTTAGTGCTTTTAGTTACTGTTGTTTACCTGAATTTTCAAAATTCAAGTTCTCTCTTTCCCCTCTTTCTATTGCAAAGAAATGAATGAATGCCTGTTGTTATTCCTTTCTATTTGAGATATTTTTTATTTTCTCTCTTAGACAGAAAAGTCAGTTAGAAAGGCAGAGAGTTCTACAGCCATGGTCTGGTTTTGCCATTCGAAGTTTATACTTTCACTGAGAAAGCCATGAAGATTCCCAAAGCAATGATGTAAAAATGAAGGTGAGCAGTGGACAGACTAAACAAAAAGTTGGACATTCTGTTGTATACCCATAGCAAAAGGGAAGTTAAAATTACAGAAACAAAAGACATAGTTGCCATTCTCAGCTTGCATTTTTCTTAGCTCTGATTTAAAAATTCTGGCTAATCTCTTTCCTCATTCAAGATAAGATCTGCTTGAGATTAGGACTGTAGTGAGCTGGGCTTCTTGTGTCATGCATAGGCATCAGCCTTTCCTTGGAGAGACACGTCATCCACTGGGGCAGTGACAGCAAAGGAATCGGTAGCACCTGAGTCAAGGAGCTGAAGGGGGCTTGCTCTCACTCTGTCCCTTTCACATGTGCGCAGATATATATGCACACAGACACCCCTGCATAGGTAGATGGTCTTTCATCCCTCCTGGCATCTTTTACATAGGCTGCTCTGTCAACCTTTTTGTTGTTTTTTTTTTTTAACTAAAGAAACATTTCACATATCCAGTGAGAGTTTCTAACGCTGACCATGGCTTGTGGTGCGATTGGCGCTGTGCTGTATGGCTTCCCCATGGTGCTGAGATTTCAACAAAGGTGTTGCAGTGCTGCTAGGGTGCTTGGATGAAGAGCTCAGCTGTGAGGCTGTGTTCAGATTATGCACGGGGAGCCAAAGCAACAATTTACACAGGAGTCTCTGCTGCACTTCCACCTTTCCTGGCAGTCAGGTTAAGCCATCTCAGAAACCTCAGCCTTGGCAGGGAAATCACTGTTTTCTGGTTACCCTCGCCTGGCGATGTGTTCCCTCTCTGTCAAGACTTGGGAGAAATGCATCCATAATCCACCGCTCCTGTTTATAGGAGCAAACTTTGCTTTACTTTGCTTGAATTTAAATAAAGGTATTTGCACATCCCTGATGAATTTTTTCCACCTGTATTTTTAGCTGTAATAGACTGTCTCTGTACTAGCAGTGACTGATCAATTGTTTGGAGGTTGTTTGTTTTCAAGGCAACGCGTGGGTGATTCTCCATTCTCTCCTGTGGCAGAGCATGCTGTTATCAATATGTTACTTTCTTTTCACTGGGAACGTAGCTTTCAGAAGGCATGTAAAATAAATGGGGTCTGTTTTAATTCAAGCAACGGTTTGGAAACGTGTCTGATAAACCAACTTCCAAAGCCTCTTCCCCTTTGGAACCGTCCAGTGCAAGACCTGCACTTGCAAGGTCTGAGTTTGTTTATCTTTTTCTAATTAGCAGGAGTTAGTCTTTCAAAGTATCTGCAGCAAGT
>NW_010191658.1:0-12816 GCF_000695765.1 Mesitornis unicolor | reverse complement strand
GAAAGAGTGCTCTCTGTGGTCTCAAAAGAAATGCATTTGCTTTTCAACGGGAATGGTGAGATTAGAAAGAGCCCTGACTTTCTTGTCAGCTCTGCACAGCAAAATCCAGGCTGCAGTGGCCACACACTGATGGGGCCAAGAAAGCAACGCTCACAGAAATGTGTGAGAACAGTGTGTTTCCTCTTCCTGAGTTCAGCAGCTGCAGTGCTGGTGAGAGGTATGTGAACAGCAGAGCAGATAGGGACCAGGGCTCAGCCCTACCAAGGGGTTACCATCGGGGTGCCAGTACCACCCTGGAGCAGCAGGGAGGACACAGGGCTGGACTCCAGCATCGCTTCAGTCCTGGGCACAGTGTGTCAAAAATCTGTGTCCTGCCATGGACCGGAGATGTGACCTCTGGCCACGCTCTCCTTTCCCCCTTCTTTATTTAGTTTCTTTGCTTTATTTAGCCATACAAAGGCTAGCCTTCGCTCAGTTTGTACCCTTCTTATTGCAGAGGGGGTTCTGTCTCATTTAGTGACTTTAAGCAGCACTAAAGTTCAATGAGGAGGAGCAGGGACATGGCTGGAAATGCTAGCGTGCCTGCCAAACTGTCACCCGAGGTGTTTTCAGATGAGGACATCTGCAGAAATTACACCTAGGCTTGGCATCACCAGGCAAAGCTACTCCCTTACATCTACTGCTGACTAATACAGACAGCACAGTCTGTCACCCCATTAAGAAGCAGCAGCTGTACTGAAAAGAGTGGAATTCTTTAGAAGCAGCTTTTATTACCAGAAAAGAAACCTCTCTCTCATAGTCAGTCTCTCACTGCAAACTTAACTAATTTTCCTCATATTTCCCCATCCATTTCACTCTGAAATGGCACTTCTCCTGCCAGTGAGATCGATGCCACTGCCATGGAGGTACCCGCCCTGTGCCTTAGGTAAGCAGCACAGCACAGCCCCTCCAGTGAGTCTGGCTGTGTCGGTGGTGCCCACAGAGCTGTGTACACATGGGACAGCTGGTGTGCAGACACCCAGTCCTGTCTGCCACTGCTGAAGGCACATGGAAGGACCCCTCCACGCCCTGAGCAGCAGTGGTTTGCAGGACTGGGTGCCTCCAGGTCCATCAGTCCAAGTCTGGAGGCCAACCACTCCAGCTGTGCAAGCAGCTGAAGTTATTCAGGAGCACTGCTGAGCACATGCTGTTGTTGGGCTGCTGAAACTCAGTTCACCTTGGAAAAAGGATTTTGAAAAAATGCCATTGTTCACCTCTGCGTCTAATGTCTTGCAGAAGTCTGTAGTGGGGAGGTTTTTGTTGTTTTATGTGTAAGGAGAGGGAGTTCCCCCCGCCCATCCACAAGCTCAGCTTGGGATCTCAATGTCAAGCTGTGCTCTTCTGGCTCACACTTCATTACCACTAATAATAAGAGTTTTCTGAACTAGAGATATCTTGAAGCTTTAGCATTTTTACCGTGCAAATGTAAGGATCATCATCCCAGTTGTCCTTGCAGACCTAAATCGTCCTTGCAGACTTAAATCATCCTTGCCTGTGTGGCAGCCTACCTCAGTGGTACTAATACAGCTGAGAGAAAACAAGTGTGATCCTTTCCTACAGTTATAATTTCAAGGATATTGTCTCATCCAGTTCCAGCTTTGTGTGTCTCTAACAGTGAGGTTTTTCACACCAGAAATCACCTCTTCACAGATCATCCTACAGACTTCTGCCTTCTTCCTATGCAACTTTTTCCTGATAATCTGTATTTTACTGTTTTGTTGTGTTTTTTTTTTTCCTTTATCCTTTTGTTCTTAATTTCTGGATTCCCAGATTTCCTGCAAGGTACCACCTGGGGTTAAAATACTTCTGTTGTCCCTCTTAGCTCTGAGAAACCTTCTCACAACAGAACTGTCGTGCTTCTGCTGTGAAGGTTTTTGGAGGATGGCTGCAGGGCTGGCTGCTCCCGTTTGCTGAGGCTAGCGTAGGAAATGCCCAGTCCTCTGCCTATTCTCTCTTGCTGTGCACTGCAGGGGAAGCCGGTTTTATTGTCAGATTTTACAAAGCAGAGAAAGGTTGGTGAATTGGGGGGGGGGGGAGTGTTGCTTGCTTATTTGTTTGAGGGATGTTTGAAGTTTGTTTGAACATAGTGATAGGTAAGAGCAGGATTACAGTAGATCAAATAAAACCTGGAGGAGGTTTGGAGATTTTTTTTCTTTATTCTTAAGAATATATTAGCCTTCAGTTCTCAAATAAATCACAAATTCCAGAAAATCTGAATCTCTTGCTTGAGCCTCTAACAGGTTATAAATAAATGTATACTCTGTTGCAGCATATTTGGGAAGCTAGAGTCACGTTTTCATTTTGCTAACCCTGATGTCTATGTTTGATTCTGTATTTACCTTAGCATATCCTGAAGTATGTTTCATTATTTTGGGGAATGTCAGTGCTTTTGAAAAAGTAAATATCTCACTCATATCACCTGTTTTAATTTCAGTAATATTCCACCCAAGGGATGTTAAGCTATGTCATGGCTTTGTGCCCAGTAACAGCATTTCAGGTATTTGCTCTCTGCAAGGCAGTGCAGGAAATTTCCTGCAATATCTGTCTGGCTCGTGGAGTTTGGGATTGCTGATTTTCTGTGTAGGCAGAATAGAATGAAGGTATCTCCCTTTGTGAATGCAGATATTTATATTTAGACCTGAGTTTCCTAGTCCCGCTTTGCTTGTGCGTTGCCATCAGCACTGCTGGCAGCAGTATGGGAATGCATGAACTAAAGGGATACTCAGCTCTCCAGGTATTGCTCGTATTCTCAGTGACCAGGATTTTGGTGACAGGGCTAAAGAAGCCTGACTGTTACAAAGTACTGGGAACTGAGTCTTTGGAAATCTTTTAAGTGCATTTTAGCTGGACTCTAAAAGATGCCTCACCACTTCTGACAAATGCTGGAAATTTTGCAGTCTGGTTTTCTATAGAAATGCTTACTTAGTTTCTACAGATGACTTGGTGGGTGGGTGTTTTTCTGAGCGTACTGACAGACTTCAACTCAGTCTATCACAAGTTAGAAGTCCTAAGAGAAAAAGATGTATTCCTGCATGTTTTCATGAAAATAGTCAGGTGCAAGAGACCAGTGTTTGAGCATCCCCAGTAATAGTCCTAGTAACTTCTAACTCTGCTTTGGCATGGACTTCATGATCCCCTCATACACTCCCCAGCTCAGTGAACTTCACGACCACTAAAAACCTTACTATAATTTAGTTGTGAGTTTGTGGTATTTTAAGTCACCCAAGAGACACCAACAAGGAGCAAGCAGGACTTCTCTGTTTCTTTCACTGATCAACCAGACCAACTTTCTTCTGGAGTGCCTGGGGGATTTGTATCCACACTGAGCTGATGAAAAGCAGTTTTTGGTACAGCTCTCAGGTGTTCATCGGGCCCCTTCAAACAGACCTCTGATCCCACCTCTCAAGTAGCTTTGGTTACATTTGTCTTTCAGAATTAATTTTAAACCCAAATTAGTAATTATTCTAGTTGCTGAAATAGCCTATCTGGTTGTCTTTTTTTCTTCAAAAAACAGGCATTCCCAAAACTTAGATGGAAAGAGAGAAATGCTTAAATAAGTCGAAGACGCCATTTTGGGACTAAACTATTCTCAGCATTGAAGAGGAGAAAATAACTTATTTAATAGGTATATCATCTGTGTTACTAAATGAAATTCAGACTAAAGCATTTACAGATTTGTGGCTTTAAACTGTACATTCCTTGTGGCTTTTTGTTTTTAACTTTAAATCCTCAGAAGCTATGTTTGTGGCACTTGATATGGCCCTGGAAAAACAAGTGTTAGGCGAACCAGCTTGGTAATTCTCGGTGCTTAGTTTGTAGCAAATGTGAACTCCATCCAAAATGACGGACACAGCCTGTACTGCCCAGGTGTTGCCTTTGCTGCAAGACAGAAAAGGGTGTAAGTACAACATTTGTCACTGCTGGGATAAAAATACGATCATCATTCTTTAACCAAAGTTGTCTGTAATAATCAAGCATTACATGATATAGCTAGAAATACGCCTGGTTTTGTCTTTCCTAATGAATCTTTCTGCACTGTCCCTCTTGTTTATGACTGCTTGAATCAACTATTGTCTCCATATATTCTAAGACTTTTGTTTTTAAGCATATGAAGAAAATTCTCCAAATCTTGAAATTGAATTCATATTTAGCATTGACTGCTATTTGCAGCCCAACTAGCAAAGCTGGGAAATACTTGCTCTGCTGCCCAGCCTGAGTGAGGATCTAACAGCCATCAGATACCAGCTGTGCTGAGAAAGAAATGAAATTCTTTAGAATTCAGACTGGAAATCATCTGAGGACAAGAATGTGTGAATTTGCTTCACTTTATGCATGTTACCTGCAGTCAGGCGGTCTCTGAGGAGCTATAACTCATAGCTAAGTGTTTGCAATATTGTAATACAAATACCAGGCACAGCTGTAGCAGCGCGATGGCCTTTGCTGCACAGCATGGCCTGTTGCAGCGGGGCAGATGCAGATGCTGATGCTGCGCCAGAGCTGGGAGGGCTTGGGCAGACGCCACGGTGACCACGCTGAGCTGGGGCTGCCCAGCGAGGTCCCGCAGGAAGGCAAGAAGCATCCTCAGAAGTGAGACAGCCCAGTAGCCCCACTATCCTGTGGAGAGCAGGCTGGGAGAAGGTGCGGAGGAGGAGGAGGGATGTGGGGACCACCGGGGAGCCTTACTTTCTTGGCCATGTTCAGCTGTTGTCAGGAGCTTTACTTAATGGATAGTTAGTGGTTACTTTTTGCCAGGTTTCTAGCTGAAGGCTTGGGAAGTTTGAGCGTCAGGGGATTTAGTGATTTTGCAACCCTGCCAAGCCCTTTTCCCAGTGAACAAGACCTAGAAGTGATATTTCTGTGGGCCAGCAAATGGCAAACGTGAAAACTGCTAGGAAAATCCCTGTCAAAAAAAAAAACAACAAATAATGAAGTTTGGTTTTGGGCTGTTTTATTATTTTTCTGTTGTTTGGTAATGTTTTGTGGGTTGTTTTTTTCCCTTAAGCAACAATCTAGACAATATGGGATTGCTCCCAATTCTGAAATCAATTTTGCGTATCTCTGCTCCTCAGTTTTGTTTGTTTTTTTTTCTTCTGGGCATCTTTAGAAGGACAATGAACACAGAGAATTGGAAGGAATGGGTAATTTGTTATAGGTGACTGAAATATGTGAGGAACATTAGATGTACTTAGTAGACAAAGGTCAGAATTAACATTTAGGTATCTGAACACATACATTTAGAGGAATTGCTGTGTTAAACCTGAACCTCTATTAGCAATGATCACCAAATTCAAATAAAACATTTTCATATTAGGGAACAGGATTTTCTCACCCATCTGTTGCATGCTGGCAGTTCTGGTATCCCCATCTATTTGAGATAATCTTCAGGTAGACCCCTATTTCTGAAAATGCCAGTCCCAGATAAGCATTCAAACTTTTCAGTTTCAGTGGGTCTGAAGCTTTTTATTTTTACGATATGTGCAGACCCTGAATCCCTGAAACATTTGTGATTCACTTAGAATTAATTAATCTTGTCTCCCTCCACAGTGTTACACTGTTATTTTCTTAATAGCTTTATTTCCTCCTCCCCTCCTAAACATAAACTATACAGCATAAAAGGCAGTCACTCTGGCTGGCAAAAAACACTCAGGGCTTCATTTTGGCTCTCACTGACCAGGGCAGCCTTTCAGTGTGCTGAGCCTAATCCTACAATCCCCTCAAAAATACATCTAAACCTGCTTGTCTGATTTCCATCAAAGATTGGGATTCTCAGGTCTGGTTTCTTGGGTTTATTTATTTTGTTCCAGTTCAGCTTTTCAGCAGATCACAAATACATTTACAAATACCTTGAATTATGCATTTCCCACGGGATGAAGAATCTTTAGTCTAAAGCCTTTATATTTTCTTTTCTTGTATCTTAGTCTGGTACTATTTCTCCCCAAATGGAAGGAAGCTGTAAAAGCTAATTTAACACAGCACCATGATACAGTCAGTGGTTTCTGAGGAAAGGAAGGTAGGGGTTGCAGTGCTGGGGGGTTTGGTGGTTGAGGGGTTGCAATACAATGAGACTTCTATTTTCCTCTGCAATAAACCATAAAGCCCACAATGTATAAGCCGCCAGGAATGAATTGCCTAATAATTATGTAGCAGTGATCTGTGATTTGTAGGCGCCACCATCTGGGCATCGCGTCTGTGTGCAACTGTAGGAAATGGAATCACGTCAGAGAAGATGATAAACTTTTTCAAGCCTAGCCAAACCTGAAAATTGTTCCTACTAATAAAATTTTTCTCTAAATAAATACATGTGCGCGTACCCCCCCCAACACACATACTTAGTATTTAGAGATTATAAATGCTAGGTAGTAAAGATGGATTAATCGTTTTTTAAAGATTTAACTACAACCTACACTGTTGGGACTAAATCCACTAAATCAAGATGGAATTTCTAATCTATCAGCATGTCTATCCCAAGCACGTTGATCTGCATGGCAGCCAGCTAATCAGTGAGATGTAATCCCCTGGCTTCAGGCAGCTGGAAGTGAATGCCCATGCCAGGCTGTGAGGCCTTCCTAGGCTATTGGGTATTGTGCACAAGAGTATCTGCTGGAGAATGAAATAAGGTTAAGTGGAAACTCAGCCCATCCTTGCATGGTCAGAAGTTTCAGTCGTTTATTTGATGGTGAGGAAGGGAAGAGCATCCTTTTGGGGTCAAACCCAACCCTTCATGCACCCAGTGCAAAAAAGAAGCCTTTGCTCTCACTGCCACTGCTCCTTGCTGGGTCTGAAGCAGAGGTTGAACTTGTGGGACTTCAGGCAGAGCAGCCAGGCCAAGTTCCAGCAATTTCCTTTTGAGATAAAATCCTTCTGAGATAAAAGTCTCTTCTGCAATCACCTCAAAAGACCGGGTTTGGTTTGCCTTTCTTTTTTTAAAACTGTTCATTGCTTATGTGGGGATTCCCTCTGGCAGAAGAGCTGTAGGCAATGGTATCCCGCAGTGGTTTCCATAGATTTGAGAAGATCAAGGCAATGGACAGTGTGACCCCAAAGATAAAATCCTGGCAGTTTTGAAGTTGATAGGACCTCCTAATACCTCTAGATATATTGCCCCTGCAGAGTAATCCCAATGAATAAAATATCTAATGAAATGTAAGAAAATAATTGGATTTTTGAATGAGAATCAGTCTGAAACCAGCAGAATAGTTATGCTGGGACAAAACAGATCATACCCATGTGTTGTTGCTGTTCCTTCCCTCCTGCTTTCTTTTCTAAAATTCCTATCGGTCCCATGAGGAGCAGGAGAATAAACCTTTTGTCAGGTTTATTGCAGAGCTGGCTGCCTAAACTGATGTCTTACTGCAACATGGTTATAAAAAGGAAAAAAGAAAAACTGCCAAAAAGCCTTGCTGATGTAAATGATATTCCTGTTGGAAGACTCTCCAGGAAAGGGCCTCTAAAACAGGAGAAGCGTAATACATACAGCAGTATTTTCAAAACACAGACTTAAAAATTTAAAGCCCTATGGCTTTTTTTCACTGCTGTAAGCTGTAAGGAGAGCTGCCAAGGCTCTACTCTGAAAAGGGTGGAGAGAACAGATCAATATACCGCAAAGCAGAGTGATCTGCTGGTGATCTTAATTTAAAATCAACCTACAAGACAAATAAATTTCCATATTTTGGAGTACAGCCTAATCTAAAATTATCACAGTAGCTTCAGGAAACTACCATCACTGACATCCCTGATTTTTAGCATCCAATGTACAATGCTTTTTCTTTCTTTTTCTTTCTAAGGGAGGCATTTTGATGATACAATTTTCCGTGTCATTCTGGTGAGGCAGATGTTGATACAAGTTGGCCCAGGATCTGGTGTGGTGGCTCAGCTGTAGGCTGTGTGCGTCCTCTTCCCAGTAAACACTGTGTTCCTTCCCAAAGTCAGGTTTGTCATGTTGTGTTTAAAAATGTCAGTACATGTGGAAATTTCATTAAAATCTTGGGTTTGCATAATTAGGATGGAAATCTCATGGGAATATTTTTCCCTGTGGCACTGGGAAAACATTTCATACAACCAGGCAGAGAGCAATACCAATACAAATCTCACTGACGTCATGTACATTAAAATGAAAAATATCCAGAGAAAAGTACTGATTTCTACATTTCCAGAGTTTGGTTTATTGTGGGACCAACATACCAAACTGTTCATTTGTTACATTCATTTCACTGATGAGATACCAGGCTTCCCAGGAGATGGTTCAGGGGTAAGTCACACTCTCCATAGCCCTTAATGCCACCCATGAGCTAGAACTACAGCTTCTGTGCAGTACCAGCTCTTGCGTATTCTTTGTTGTCAGTGCTTCCTTGAAAAGGGATTTAATTACTGACTTTCACAGGTCTCTGCCTGAAATTTTAGAAAAAAAATGTGTAAGGATCCATTTGACCTCTCTTCTGAAAAGTAGTGATGTGAAATGAGTATTTGTTGGACTATTGATCTGTGCTTGTTCTTAAATACCCTGCAGCCTTAATAAATGCCTTTGGTCCATCCCTCGACTGGTGTAAATTACCATGGCTCAATGAAGCTAAGCAGATTTACATCATCTGAGGATGCAGTCCTTGGCGTGTTGTAGCAGCTCCTGCTTGTTAAGAACGTGACAGTTAGTGTGCCGTTTACCGCACGTCGTACACTGCCGTCCTGATCACCAGGTACTTCTGGGTGAAGAAGGGTAAGCATTCTTACTTTCTGTGGTGGTTTGTGTCCTGGTTTGTGTGTTCCTTTGCTCAGCTAATGTGCAATAGTAGAGCGAGGGTGAATTTTGGGGAGCCTGCACACCCAACAGCCCTTGTGCCCCCCGGTCAGGAAGATCACCTGTGCCTGCTGCTTCACACCTGTGAGCCAGCCCCATTTCCAAAGTTATTCAGTGTGCAAGTACTCACACTTTTATAGGCATTTTACGACTGTTATGTTTGGAACATATAATTTTAATGGGTAGAAACCAAATTAACTCTAAACCCCACTTGACCAGTGCTTCTTGTGAAGACAGTGGAAATGCTGTTTGCTGCATTCCTGGCTCTCCATACCACAGTAACCTCTTGGCCTCCAATACTTACTCTGTGCGATGGGAGTCCAGAAATTAGTGCCATTTAATTCTGCTTTGCTGCAACTTGCTATTTAACAGCAGTCTGGATTTTCATAAAGTCAGGAACTTAACCAGAAAACTGAATACTCTCCCTGCAGCACCAGCACCCATGCACACTGACGTACCAAGGACTTTTCTCCATTTGAAAGCTACTAATTGTGAAGTCTTGCAATGTAACAGGGATTGTGCTGGGTTATAGCAATTCCAAATAAGACACAAATTCAGACAGACTTTGAATTTTAAGAAACATTTGTCCATTATTTGGATGTATTCCTCTGCCATTTGAAATAGTCAAAGGGAGTTGGGATTAATTGTTCCAATATAAATATATACTGCAGATACCTGCCCTAGTCTATGAAAACGTCTATGTTGTACGTATTTCTGGATATGGTTTTACCTCTTCCAGAAGTTTTCTGTTAAATAGTTGTAATACAAGGAAATGCATTTAAATGTTACATAGATTTGCTCATGAGATACTGCAATTGTGAGATAACTATGTGTTGGTAAACACTATTTGGCAGCTCTGAAGTGGAAAATAGATTAAGATTAGAAAAAAAGAAACATAAAAACCATCCTGAAGACTATTCCTCTATCTGCTGGAAAGACTTGCAATGCACAGTGAGTTCGATAAAAGGATGTGTGGGAAAGGAGAGGGGTCATGCTTCAGGTCACTAACATTTTTATTGCCATCATATTATGCACCCCTCTGTAGCTTTTCCTCTCTGTTTCTCTTTCCTGTCTATGTTTGAGTGTTCCCTACTCCTTTCTAGGTGCATTAAGTTTACCCATAATTCAGTTTCATTACAAGCCAAAGTAAGCACATTTTGTAGGTGGCCAGGGCACATGATTTCATTAGCGAACGGTGCATCACTGCTAACCAGCTCTTTGTTTTTTAATGATTCTGGCTGTACAAGTGTGACTGGTAAAGATGCACTTCTATGTGGGCTTTCAGCGTCTGTGGCCTGGCAGTTATTTCTCACTTAATGCGAGTCAAGATGTGATATTACATCTATGCCTATGCCTCCGTGGTATCATGGTCCTGCTGTCATCTGGGTGGGTACTGGGGTAGTGCAAGGAAGTTGGGGTTCTTTACCTCCTGTCACAGGGTGTCAGGTTTTGACGTCTCATGAAATCTTTAGCTGGGAAGGCATGTGGCAGCCCAGGACAGCATTTGGTGAGATGAACACCCTGGAAAATCCCCAGTCAAAGGATTTGCAGCAGACATGACAAGGTGCTGTTATGTCTCCATTATTGGTAGTAATTTGCAGGCTTAAGGTTGGTTGGTTTTTTTAAACTACGTTTTATTTTTCGTGGGGACACTACCGTCCTCCGCTGTGCAAGCAAGTTGCAAGATTTCCAGTTCTGCTTTTCAGGCCAGTTTAAATGAGCTGAGCCAAGCTCAGGCCTTGGTGCAAATGTTACATCCCATTGAGTCAGATGGCTGTAAAGGCAAAGCTGGGGTTTAAGGTCTTGCCAGAACTGAGGACTCCTTCGGTCCTTGTCCCCTCTTCACCCTTCTCAGGAGTATTTCTCACTTGAAAGTTTCGATTCCTTTCACATGAATCAAGCCTTGGGTCTACAGTGTTACATACAAACAGCTCCCAGGCAACTGGGTAATCCCCATTGACACCAGTAAGGGACAATTAGAAGAGGAAGGTTTCAGGGGGGAATTAAGTGCTTGATTTGGAAACCTACAGAGAGAATGAAAGTGGAATTTCATGGCATTGTTCTACAGCATTGGTTTTCTTGCTAACACTGTGCTTTAGTTAGCACAGATTGAAATAAGTGCTGACACTGCAGAGCTGACGTTTGAATCTTTTCCAAACTTCTTTACTGACCAGCAGCCTTAAAGATTTTTAAGAACTACAAAGGAACATCTGGGTAACAGAATTCATTGAACAGAAGTCTGCTAGGGCCTCTCCAGGGCTACCTGCACCCTGCTTGGTTTCCTGTTATAGATTATTTTAGAGGGGGTTTTGGCATCTGTCCCGTACTGACAGATCCTCCAGCAAAGAGCATTTTTTCTGATCTCATTCATTGTGTTTGCTAGAGTTATTTTTCTGTACACTTCCATCATTCACAGGTAATGATTCTAACTGTATTGGAGTGCAGGCTCTGTGGTGTCTTTTACCTGAAATACGCTTTTCTATTACATACCTTTGACTCCAGTGCTGGTCCCATAAAGAGCTACCCTAATCTTAACCTCCTCTGTTCTACGATGCAGCAGCAGGAACCAGCACAACTTGAACTCTCTGATGTGTAAACTTGCATCTAGAGTGTGCTTGTTATCCTTTCCAATTTTCAATATTTACTTTGCCATCTGTTTATTATAAATAGCTTTCATCTTTTTAGAAATTACTTGCATTGGTATCTTGAAAGGTACTATATCTACGATTAAATTTCTATCATGGTGCTTAAGGGAAAAGTCTACTGCTGTTCTTTTGCCAGTTGTCTTTGTAGCATTTTCAAGCTATAGATCAACAGGGTTGGGAATGTCTCAGTTCAAGTTGGTGTTATATTTCCTGGTGTCCTCTTCAGTCTTTTGATTCAAATTTCCAAAATTTTGATTTGTTAAACCATTCTCTCAAATTAGTACCTCTCTTCATGGCATGTCTCTAATAATGAAATTTGAATATTTTATTCCAAAGAGCTTTTACTTTGAATGGTTCACCTTTGTACCTCCCATTTTCTATGACCTGTGCTAAGTCCTTGACTGACATGTCTAGCAGCCTGACTGGTTTTGCAAACATTGGTACAGGTCAAGATTTGCTGCTAAACACAACTGCACGTCACCACTGTGCCATTGCCACTGTGAGAGCAACTGAGGGACTGTGAGATGAAAACCAGGCTTTTTGCTTCAAGCTGCTGAGCTAAGGAAGAACTTCAGTAGCATTTTGGTGTTATAAACTGCTGAGCAACAAAGACAATTTGCGATACAGCATTTGTAAGAGTCAGTGGATGCTTTAATAGGCTCAACTTAAGTCTTAGGTTTGAAATACATAGATAAGAGTCCTCGAATGAACAAGTCTATCCTTCACCTTTTTGCTTTTAGTAAAAATAATTCCTTGCAGCTGTAGGTCTTTCATGCTCGGAAAACAAGGGCCTGTCTGTTCTGCCTAGGGAATTCAAGATCTCTTCCTACATAAAAGCAGTCTTGTGTTAAAGCTGGTACATTTGGTCAAAGTGCCATGTTTCTCACTTGTGTTGGACACTACTCAACCCTTTTTATTAGTGTGCTGTCTTCCATGCAGTGTCTTGGTGATGGAATTGATGGTGGAATTCAGGATCTTGTGTGGTAGGAACAGAATACCAAGCAGGATCAGAACCCTGGACTTCAGCAGGGACAACTTTGGCCTTTTCAAGCAATTGCTAGGAAAAATTCCATGGGACGAGGTACCAGAAGATAAAGAGGCCCAAGATAGTTGGTTATATTCAAGGACCACTTCTTCCAGGCTCAAGATCAGAGCATCCCAACGATAGGAAATCAAGAAAGGGAGCCAGGAGACCTGCATGGTTAAACAAGGAACTGCTGGGCAAACTCAAGTGGAAGAAGAGAGTCTATGGATCATGGAAGTAAGAGACAGCCACTTTTGAAGAATATAGGACTGAAATTCAACAAGAACAAGTGTAGGGTCTTGCATCTAGGGAAGAAC